>NC_090896.1:25359081-25364081 GCF_036669925.1 Montipora capricornis
TCTGATACTATTCAACTCGTGATAAAAATCGTACGCGCGCATTTTCCATGAGATAATCTCTACTTTTCGATGAACTGAACAAATTTGATTGCAAACGTACCGTTGCTGAGTGGTGAAGGACAGAACAGCGTTTGAAACAAAACAAAACAAGATAAAACCAAAAATAAAGTAAAACACCATCAGCTACTACCTTTCTCTACTATTTTTTTTGTTTCAAGGAAGGGCAGGGACCTCATCTAGAAAAAGGTCATGGCGGACAAAATAAAGATGTAAAATTGAAAGAGCTTCAGAGCGGTTGCTGATTAAAGTAGGTTCGAATGAATGTTGACGGCACTCATTTGAAAGAACATGATATCTCAACTAAATCAACTTCGTGGTAGTTCCCCGCTATTAATAGTTGGTATCATAGAACATAATTGTTTTATTCGGTAGCAGCCAAAACGCGGGGCCGACGTCGGTGTGCCATTTTTTTCCAATTTTTTTTGGTTTCAATTTTTGTCGTTATTCTCCTGTAATGTTACGTTGGAATGTTCGGCATCTTTCCTTCATTTATGGTGGAAATAAGTAAAAAAAAATATGGGAAATACGGAAGCTACGAAAGGGACATCTTTGTTTGTTTTTTCGAAATAAGAGAATTTCAGAAATTGGAGTTTTTATGGCTAATATATGCTAACTCCTAGAGACACTGAAGACTCGCTGAGCTCCACATTTTAAAACCAGATTTTTAATCTTTACGTCTTAAAAACCTTTTCCGCAATACAATTAAGACGAAACAGACCATAGCGACAGTTCCACGATAGTCGTCACACAACGTTCTCATTTGCTTGTTTCCGCAAAATTGTTTTCAATGCTGTTGTCTTTTTTATCGTGATATTAGATTCGATCCCTTGAAGTCCAAATAGAATTGGCTAGCAAGTTCCCCTGCGACTCGTGCGTAGTAAAGATAGACAACAACATGACATCAACACGAACAAACAAGCAGAGAACGTTGCGTGACAGCGTAACGATCATCGTGGAACTACGATTCTTTTTTTTTTCTCAAGAAGTAAACATTACAATGTTATTTTAAGTGTGGAGCTCAGCGAGTCTTCAGTGTTTCTGGCAGTTGGCGTATATTTCACATTTTCCAAAATTATCTCAATTTTGAAAAACAAACTCAGATTTTCGGAAAGACGAAGTCAGATGCTCGCAAAAAACCAACTTCGATTTTAAAACACACACACATACACACACACAAAAAAACAAAGTCCGATTTCGAAAAAAAAACAACTAAGATGTTCTTTTAAGTTCTTAAAAGAACTTTCATAGCTTCCGTAATTTCCTTAATGTTTTTGACTAATTTCCACCATAAATGAAGGACAGATGCTGTTCATTTGAAAACAACAGTGCAGGAGAATAACGATAAAAATTGAAACAAAACCAAAAAAAAAAAAGAGGAAAAAAAGGCATCCCGACCCCGACCCCGCGTTTTGGCTACTACCCTTTTCTTCGTTTTTATTATTTCTAAATTTAAGTACTATATTTCGATGTAAAAATAAAAATAAAAATCCGATAAACAAACCCAAAAACGAATTAATACAAATGAATTTTCATTGATAGTTTTCATTACAATAAATTTCAATCGAACCTCGCTCTTCCCGATGAAATCAAATTCGTTCTCTGAACAAATTTTGATTCAAATTTCTATCAAATATCTCAACAAAAAATGAAATTCTGTTCAATAACGATGTGTTACAATTTAAAGTGTTTTGATGAAAGTACACATTTCAACTACCTTCTTCTTCATCTGTCTCGACTAGTGTACTTTACATTTTATTGATAATTTTTCAGGAGTAATAGACAACTCGGCGGGTAATGACCCAGCCGTAGTCACTAAAACATGGAATTTAATGACGTAAAACCACCTACAACCACCTAATTAAACCACCTACAACCACCTACAACCACCTCATAAAAAGATCTACAACCATCTACAACCACCTACAACCACCTCAAAAATATCTACAACCACCTACAACCACCTCAAAAACATCTACAACCACTCATGATCACAAGGAATCGAATACCATCTTAAACAAGCCATAATTGTATAAAATAAGCAAGACGACAATATGTGGTTACCATTTAGCCAAAAAAATCCGGATGGCATGATCGTGGCATAAAGGTAAGCGATTTTTTGAATTTGTTAAAAGCCAACCGGATGTGAATAGCGCTTTACCCTGCATTCCATCCTGTAAAGGGCGCTAAAATCGTGAAAAAGGGCCTGGAAACGGAACGATCCCCACGAATTTCCCAAATTCCGGGAAGTGCCGGCGTTCCATGTTTTGTTGACTACGATGACCCAGCTTCACAACTGTCGAATTTCTTTGAAATCTCAATCATAGTTGAAATGCCAGACGATTGATATTTTTGCAAAGACCTAACATCTCTATGCCCTGTGCGCTTCATGACAAACTTGTATGGAAGTTCCTTTCTGCGGTACTCTGGTTGCTGTCACTGCAAGTCTAGGCTGTGGTTTGTGAATTGACCCTCGATTCCAGCGTCTTTGCGTAACGTCTTTAAAACCGTTTTCCCCAGCACTTTGTGACCCGACTGGAGAATTTCCATATCAAACTGCAAAATGTGTAAAAAAAATATTGATTTGGCTACTTTTATAACCTAACGTACACAATTTGCTTTTTTTTTAAGACTTACCATCATGAAAATACTTGAATCCACGTCTAGGAGTCAAGTAGACTCGGGACACCTGGACAAATATTTCTTGTACAGCTGAACGAAACAGCGTCGAAGTAAACTGTTGTTTGCGTAATACCCAATTCACAATTTTGGGTAAGAAAGGGCTCCTCGTCAACGTCAATGACAGGAACGCATGAAAAGACTGCTGGTGCATAGAGAAAATGGTTAACAAGGAGCGCTTACCATTTGAATGGAATTTTCGGTAATTCCAGGGAGAATTCAAATGGAACAGTTCATCCCGGTGGAATGTTTTCGGAAAAAAAGGAAATACCTTTCGAGGTATTCCCCTTTTTCTCGCTTTGACCGGAATTCCCGGAAGTTTCTGTATTATTTGTCAAAAATTACAAGTGCCAGAGAAAATAAACCGTTTCATTTGCTTTTCAACCGGAACAACGTACCCGTTTTTTCTGGCAAATGATAAAACGCATTCCCATTTTCTTTTTCAAAGTACAGAACGTGCAGTACCATCTGTCAAAACGTTCTCAGCGAGAATTTCATTCAAATGGTAAGACCTGGTAAGCGCTCAAGAATCAAAATAGCTAGCAAAATTAAGTCCCTTGAGGAGGCTATAAAAGTTCAAAGTCTTTTGTTTATCAAAAACATTTGAAAATGGGACAGTTATGTCAATTCCATTCTCTTCGTTTCGATCGCACATTCAGTGTGAGGAGGTTAACTATCAATAGAGTTATTTTAGTACAGTTATGACTTATAGTTAGAGCTAACAACTGCCAAAATCCTGAATTCAAGATTTTGGAAGTCCAAAATCTTGAATTCAGGATTTTGGAAACTTAACTCTAACTCTACGACATAACTCTATGAAAATAACTCAAAGAATAGCTGTCCCCCAGTGTGAGCCTCCAAATTACTTGTTTCCCCGAACAAAAGATGTTAATTATTTAATCCTAGTAGTATAGGCGGTAAAACAGCGGCAGAAACTTCAGTTCAATTTTTACAATATTAAGACAGATTGGTGTATTTTACATTTTATAAAGATACATCAGGAATAAAATAATGAAAAACTATGAAATAAGTCACATACATCCCTCGGGATGTATGTGGATTAATACCTCCGTTAGCGGTATTTATCCTGTCTTACGTGTTTTAGCTTCATTCGTAATCTCAAATTCACGCTTTTGACTGAAACATTTTAATGGTTTGAATTAGGAAACAACTTCGCTTGCTGCCGAGACAAAACAAACAGCTCTTGATAACCCAACGACGAACCAGTTTGCAGGCTTATAAGGGTGCGGTTTTTGGGAAATCCAAAAACGGATTTCTGATCTCGGATCAATGGATCCTTCAGGGTAAAAAAAAAAAAACGCAAAATCCGGAAAATGATTATTTACCATGACAACGCACACAAACAAACCCAGAACTGTGTGCAATTTCGAAAAAAAAATTTTCAGGAAAACCTAAATATTTTAGACCTATTCGTGTCTTCGATCGTACTACGGTAAAAGTGGCTCAAAAAAGGGAAAAAAAAAAAACATTTGGGGTAAACTGTTTTCATATACGGTAGATGTTGTGTAACATTTTTGCATGGAAAACCGCTTGTCAAAAATGCTTTTTTCAAATACTTTCCCAAATAAACGCTGAAATGTTAAAAAACATTCGGAGTTAGGTCTGATCCGAACTATTCTCCTCGAGTGTGAATAGTTTGGGTTCAGGATCCGTTTTTCGATTTCTCTAAAAAAACGCAAAATCCTTGGTTGGATTCAAGAATCCGTCTTCGGATTTTCCCACTCTTAGTGTATTCCTTTGAAGGACTGTTGTTACAATGGGAAAATGTCTTTCACAGGATTACGCGGAATAAATAAAAGCCATGTGAAGAATGTAATTGTGTCGCTCGAATATCGAAAGGACTTACTGACGTTCACAAGCAACCAGATCAAACTTTTTTTTATACCAGTTTATCTTTTCGGGTAGCATTTAGGTGCATTTTTATAATTTTATCTTGTTGTTTCCTTACATGAGCGATACCTATATGCTGCGCCCCTCTAATCAGTATTAACTACCGCTCTCGCTTGATCTCTCCTTTGAAACCACAATAAAGATAAACAATTAATTAGAAAAGACAAGCTAGGCTATCTGATAACCAAGACAAAAAATATACATTAAGAAAAATTGACAAAATAATCTAAAAAAAGTTAGATACATACCATCGTGGCAAGCAGATAAGACGTCAAAGAAAAAGAGGGCTGAGAAGATAACAAAATGGATGAAAGAGCCCATGACGATTTTCTTCTACCACAGTCGCATTGCTG
>NC_090896.1:25379081-25381581 GCF_036669925.1 Montipora capricornis
ATCTTTGATGTGAGAATTTATGACAAAACCTGCGTTGTTTTGGTAGCTTATGCCACTCATAGCAAAGAACGGCGCCGCTAAGCGTCTCGAGCTTGAAGCCGGATTCGCCGGCCAAAACATATACAAAACATTTCAAGATCATTGTTTTACACCAGAAACCCATAAGGGTTGAAACGTGTAACGGCCCCTTGTGTGCTGGGTAACAAGCCTCTGAATGTTCAATTTGCTAAGTACCATATTTGGAACAACAAGAGCGAGGGGTTTCCAAATATGGTACTTAGCACTGAGACATTCAACCAATCAGTTCGCACTGAATATTCGGAAGCTGTGAACGCGCGTTACACGTTTCAACCCTTATGGGTTTCTGTTTACACTTAAACTGTCGTCTTTCATTCAGATTTTGCTTGTAAAAAAATTAAGGCCATTAGTCTACCTTTCTGAAACCTTTTCTGTCGGATCAGTCCAAAGAGATTTTTTCCACGTGAATGCCTACGCTAAGAAATCAATTCTCGGCAAACTATTACAAGCAAATGAATCACTAATAAGATGTCAGAATTAAATCAAATTAAATCATGTTCGATTCACTCACCAATACATGGCTGGTCCGATGTAAGGTACGATTCATCCACAGAACAATTCACTTGCTAAACTGTGCCGGGAAAACACGGCAAAGAGCGCGCTCTCTTTTCCTCCACATGATTGACAGAAGGAAGCAAATCGGTAGGTAGCCTCACTTCCGGCCAAGTGTGGGAGCCTGGTTACTCAGCTCAAGATGGCGGACAAAACATCGCAATATAAACAAAATTGACCGGATAAAGAAGTAGTCAAACTTCACTAAAGGTAAAAACTGCTTAGAAAATTAGGGGGTCTTCGTTTTAGAGTTTTTTTAGGTCTTAGGGTCTTCGTTTTAGAGGTCTTCGTTTTAGAGACATCCCCTTGCCAAACCAGCCCCACAAAATGCATTTACATTAATTTTCCCTGAGTAGCCGCCTCCATAGCGTGTGAAAAGGACATGTTTATGGATAAAGCTACTAATTATTTTGTCAAAAGTTATTTAGTTTCAAATTCTGATCATTAATAAAACAAGTCTTGGTCTTCTCAAAAAATGTTATTCCTTCCTGCCTCTGTGATTTTTATAAATGCTGCATGCTATAAACAGGTATAGAAGAACAGGAAGCACTTATTTCTCTGTAAAGAACTCAGTAGTTTTGTTCTTGAACAAATATACATGTACCAGATGTAAGAGTTAAAATGTCATCAAAGTGAGCTACAATACTGGTCAAAAATCTTGAAACACTTGTGTCTGTTTCCCCTTCCCCAATGTTGATTTGGGTATCACAGTGGTCTCAGTGCTTCAAAACACGCGTGGCTCAACATTGGGGAGGGAGAAGGCACATTTCAGTGAGAAAAACAGTGTGAAGTAGAAATCTCAGGATTTTTCCAGAAAATTCGAGAGAAATGGTGTCTGTTTCAACGATTTGTGGCGAGTATTGTAAGTCTCTGACAATCAACATGCTTATTTTCTTCTCTTATACATTTTTCAGTTTCTTCCTGCCTGAAGCCATTTCTTGAATTTATATTCTGAATACTGAGCATTTACATGGATGAGAAACAAAGTCCTGTTAATGCACGGAGCAAGAAGGAAATCACAACCCTTGCCCTCAAAGCACAATCAGACAGTGATGAGGAGGGAACAGACTGTGCTGGAAATAATTTATTGTAATGGTTACGTAATTAAATTTAATAATATTTGTTGTACGGTACTGTTTTACGGTACATTGAAATTTCCATGAACCCTTTCTGTAAATAATTTTCATATTACTGTTACCCTTTTGGTCAAAACATTTGAATTGATTTCAATGTTACAGGGCGCATGGAAATTTCCATGGACCCTTTGGGTATAGAATTTTTGAATTAGTCTCAATGTTACAAGGTACATGGAAATTTCCATGGACCCTTTCGGATAATAATTTTTGAATTACATGGTAGTCTCAATGTTACAGGGTACATAAAAATGTCATGGCATCTGACAGGATGCGGCGATGCGGATCCGCGTAACTCCCTAAAATCCGCATCCTCCGTATAATTACGATATTTTCCGCATAAAACTGAAGAAATGCCTGATATTAGTGAGTAAAGCAGCTGCTTACCACCCTCACAAACACAAAAGCCAAAGAGATTGACTATTTGGAAATGCTTATTTTCCTGAAAATTGAAGAAAACACGCCATTTCTTTCGCAAGATGAAAGTTCGTAAGCAGTTTCTATGCATTTTTCGGCAATGAGCCTGGATTCTAGTTAAACCGTTTTCATGACATACCCTAGGCTCGAAATTTGTAAAAAAAGATGCAAGAAGGTATGAAAATTTAGCCGCAAGTTATAGTAACAAATTAAATTGATCATTTGTAAAAGCAGGGAGAATCATTGCGATGGTTATTGCGACTGCGATGAAGTTGTACAAAACAAAATAGGAGCCCGCAATACGTATGTGTAAAAAAACC
>NC_090896.1:25391581-25394081 GCF_036669925.1 Montipora capricornis
CAGTATTTGTACTCCCCCTGGATATCATGTTAGTCCATCGCAGGGTTACCCCCAGCATTTCGCCGGTACCCATTTATACACCTGGGTGGAGAGAGGCACCGTGAGAGTAAAGTGTCTTGCCCAAGAACACAACACAATGTCCCCGGCCAGGACCCGAAGCCCGACCGCTCGATCCGGAGTTGAGCACGCTAACCA
The DNA here is from genome assembly GCF_036669925.1 of Montipora capricornis. Taxonomy (NCBI): domain Eukaryota; kingdom Metazoa; phylum Cnidaria; class Anthozoa; order Scleractinia; family Acroporidae; genus Montipora; species Montipora capricornis. The sequence continues at coordinate 25,391,777 of NC_090896.1, forward strand.
TGAGGTCACCACGCTTCCCGTAAATAATGCATTAGCATAAATTACAGAACACGTGGTCGAGCGAATTGTAGCGACCACGGTAGTGTTGTATTGTAGGTAGCAAGTCGTGTTATTAAAATGTTATAAATAGTCTATGGAGTACGGATCCACTACAACCTTCAAAATCTGAAAAAAGAGGAAGTGATTTTTTGATCTTGGTAGCACTTTAATAAATGAATTTTGTGTCCACGAGTGAAAACGGCAATTCCTCTTTCTAGCGAGCTTTCCCGCACGAAAGTTCTCTATTTTTGACATGTTTTTGGCCACGTTCGATATATCAATACTCACACATGGCTGCGAGTCTTTAGGGTTAATTTAAACATTGTTTTGTTTACAAATATCCATTGAGACTTGTGGGACAAAGAAAATAGAACTGGGCCGTGAAATGTGACCATAAAACCTTTTATGCACACAACAGGATGCGCCGTGCAATACTGGGGAATCACCTAAATAAATGAACTGAGTAACTTGAAATCACAAACGATCTGGCTTTACACTAGGCGAGCCAAATTAACCTAAACGAAAAGAAAGGACAATTAATATGTCAGCCACATTCACAGGTCTATTAAATTGTCACTACCCAAGTCAAGCAAAATGATCTGGGTTTCTAACGTACATAAATTTTCCAAAAGTCACCGGCAGATAAACCCTCGAAATAATCATCGCATTCAAACCTGCCCTGAAACGTGCCATTATAACCAAGCAGCCATTGCTGCGCAGCTGCTATAAATACAGTGTGATTATATAATCTGTCTTCAGCCAAGTTTTGAAACCCCCATTTACCAATTGTAACTTTGACTTTGCCGTTCTTTTTTCCCCACCGATCACAATTTTTGGCTAACGTAGAGTCGTCGTCATCCATTTTGACAAATGAGCCACAAGAATCAGGCTTATCGTCCGTGTGACCGCAGAGGTACTGGACGACAGCTTCACCCGAGCTGTTAGCAGCAGTGATGATGTGAAACGTGCGCCCTGGTTTCTTTTTCTTGCAGTGGAATCTCAGTTGAGCGAAATTAATGTGTGTTCTCAGCTCTTTAATGGCAGTTTTTGTGAGAAGCATATGACTGCTGGCTATTCCACGGTATGAAGTCTTGAGTGGCGCCTGAGTGGGTGGTGTTGAATCCTGCATCACAACTTTGGAGACAAGCAGCCAGCCCCCTGGAATCAGAGTAAAAATGTCGGGCTTTTCCTAAACCTAAACACTAAAAGACATGTCGAATACACTTAACACTTTGTACAGCCACCCCATGCTCTAAGCGTTAATTCACAGTGGGGACGAACTACAATTCTCCTTAGTGTTTACCTTCACTAGCCTGAAAAACTACCAAAACTGCTAAATTGCCCAATAAGCGAAGACTGACGTCTCTAAACCAAAACAGTTAAATGACTATTGGAATTTACAATCGAAAATTTCTTTTCCTTTTGTAACTTAGTCTTGCAGGCGATCACTTGCCACATCCATCTCTTTTAACTGATACGATGTAGAAGAATGTGCTAGATCCTGGCGTGTTTTCTTCATTATCGTTCTGTTAGTGTTAAGTTTGTTTGTTTTAAATACCCCTTTTTTTTGCCGGCTGTGTTTTAGCGTCGCTCGTTCTTTCGTTTCTCAATGCATGATTTTTTTCCTTTGAACCGTCAATTACACCCACAGTTTTTTCGTTTTGCATAAACTAGTCTCAATGTATATAAACTTGAGTATTTTCATTTTGAGTTCCATTTCGCATTTGGAGTGACGCTACGCGTGGTCCGCTATTTAGCTGTCTGAGTCTAAGTCTTTCCGCTCAACAAGCAGGTTTTCTTCACTTAAGTTTGTAATAGTCGTAACAATGTAAGTATCGACATTTCCGGTTAGTGTCGTTTCTCCTTACTTTGCCAAACTCATCTATTCGTTAATTTGATTTTGTCACAGTTTTAGGCCGCATTGTAAAGTGAAATAAAAGTTGGGAAGATAATCGCATCTAATTGCCCAACTTAAACAATTATAAAGGAAGCCACCAGTTACACCACGTGTGTCCTGACTTCTTGTAGGGGACCATTTTGCTTAAGCGTCCACCGAGAAATAGCCCTTTTCCCGGTTAGTTTTTCTCATTTGCATTACAATGTAATCGAACGTGAATGCAAGGCAATTTCAGGTTGAAACTACAAAATAGCCCGAAATTGCCTCACATACATGCTAGATTATATATTGTAATGCAAGTGAGAAAGCCTAATCGTGAAAAGGGCTATTCAAACAGAAATCACTCATTTGAGTTAGTGTCTCGTTTTC
>NC_090896.1:25419081-25429081 GCF_036669925.1 Montipora capricornis
AGGGGATGTTAGACTGGTGTAACACTCTTGCTAACCATAATTTTTGCATCTTTAATATGCCCTAGTCCAGGGAATGAAAACTTAACAACATATGGTTCAAACGTTCTTCCTTGGAGACGCAGGTTTCAAATGGACTCATTTCGTTCATTTGGCGAACACTTTCAGGGACTGAAATATATATTGAATTGGATGAGTTCTAGCTTGTCAGAAGTCCCGGCTGATAGCAAGGGCTTACACTTGTTTTGAGTGACTTGAAACTTCTGAGACTGCCTTTTGCCGCTGTGCAAGAATAGTAGGGAAATTCACTAAGGGTTTTAATGTTGATGAACCAAAAAACTCCAGCTTAAAAGAGGAGTTCTTCGTAAATGGTTCCCCCATCTGTGTAATGGGGGAAAGGTCATCCAAGCTGTTCCGCTAATTGATCGTGCGCAACTTTTACTGCGCAGGTAACGCGACTGTAATATGTCAGGCATTACTTCAAGCATTAGTTAAGAGCTTATGGCAACAAAAACGCCGGGCAAAAATTCCTAGGCCGGCAAAGAAATGGCACATTTATTTCCAATTCGTCATGAAACGTTAAAGAGAAAGGACCGGGAGGCTAGAAAAGGTCGCAAATCGAGTAGTGACTGAAAGTTTAGAAAACTAGTTAGTTTTAGTCAGTGCCGTAGTGCACATATAATGGGGTTGGTTCTTTTAAATGTTTTTATTACGCTACGAACTTCTTAGTTCAAAATTAATGCACGTTTTTTAAGTTCCTTTCCTTTACTTTCATGCAAATAAAACAGAAGTATATTTTTTCCTCATCCACTTGAATAGTGAGGACCTACGAGGAAACGGCCAGAGATTATATTTTACGAAAACACACTCTAGAAGAATTATGAATCACTTGCTCTTCTTACAATCTACAAATTACGATGAAATGAAAAAAATCACCGTGTAAGAAGTTATCTTCCTTGTCCTGAGTTTAGGAAGTGGTTACAACAGGTAGCCCTTGCGAAAACGCTTTCCAACCCAACCCTCACCTTGTAGTCTTGTATTATCGCGTGCTAAAGCTATTAACATTAAAAAAAAAAGTGCGCTGCACAACTTGGCTGAGGTCTTTGAAGCAGGGTTTGGTTGCTGATGGGTGAATTCCGATTTAAAAAAATCCAAGCATTCGCTGATTTCGAAATTAACTTAAAAAAAACCTTAAGATGTGAACTTTACTGCAAAACATATTGCTTTTTTGTCATGTTTTCTGGTGGATAAAACACACATGCACCCTAGATGCAAGCCTGGAAATGGGATGACTGTGTCTTACATATTTTTCCCCTTGTACTTTAAATCCATTTCAAGCCGGAGTTGTTTTTATAAGCATCAATTCATGCATAACATTAGTTGAGAATACAATAGCCCTTTTACTCATGGGTAAATAGCGTTTGCCTACGGGTAAGGACATTTTTGTGTGTAACGCTTTCCCTAGACCGAAACTGCCCTAAGGTTATTTCCATGGATGCATAAAAAAGAACAAAAGAACTTCCCATGACATTTCGTGAACTAAAAAAATACGGTTTGTCTGCTCCCTGAGATGGCGTGGCAAATCATAAAGCAGAACTAGGTCAGTGAAGGTCAGTAAACTCATATCTAGTTATATTTTACCATGAGAGGAGTCTTTTACTGTGTGCCCGTATCCCTAAGGGTAGGAAGGGCCCAAATTCATGGTGTGTGTTACCACAGCTATTGTTCACTATTCATTAGTTCTTAAAATGGCCGAACTTTTTTCCTGCATTTTCAAGGTCTTAATTTGCCGTATTCTTTTTTCTTTCACTATTAACCACTCCCACCAAGCTATTTCGAGAAAGGTTATCTGAATGCAAAAGTGCATGGAAAGCTAAAAAGGTTATCTGGGTTATTATTACTGACTAAATTCTGTTGAAACCGTTTTTGTTTGCACTCGTAATGATAGGGCTTGAGTCATTTTCTTAGTCTAGGAGATTAACTCTTAATGCTGAAGTCTAAGAGCGGCGATCTTAAAACCACCCACAATGCCCTTGGGGGCTTGCCTTTTGCATTATTTTCCTTCTATCTCTAAACAGCTAAAAATGGAAGCTCACCAACAAGTCACCATTTACAGTAATCTGAAATGTTAAAATAACATATCATTTTACTATTTACCAATGTACCAATGTCAAATGAGATGTGTTTAATACCTTTGGTCATCGTTATCAGATGAGAAATCGTTTCCAAAGTTAACAGCGTTGAAAGTTTGCTTACTTTTCAAGGACAATTGATTGCGAAATGAAGGATTTGTTTTGTTGCACAAATGAAAATCATCATGGGTTGATTTTAGGATGTGACTTTTACTATTGTTGTTGTTGTTCGTTTTCAATGTCCAAGATGACCATGGCTTCGAGTCAAAGTGAAGAGCGGTGGAGGTGACTGGTGAGACCAAACCGAGCCCTGAAATCTCGCCCACATGTAAAACACATGTGAGAGGGTGCTGTCGTGGCATTGAAAGCTGTTCGCACTTTAAGCACAGCACGCTTTCGTTGCGCTTCGGTGACGCGCCTGGCTTCTGCTGCAAGGGTTCCATCGGTGACATTACTGCTCCAAGCTGGAGGGCAAGCGTCTCTCACGTGTTGATGTCCACGCCTAGGTCTTTAAGACGGTCTTTATAGTGTCTTTTCTGCCCGCTACCGAACGCTTCCCCTGATACAGTTCGCCATAGAATAGCTGCTTTGGAAGTCGGCTTTCTGCAGGAGGGTGTAGTCTATGCAAAGCCTGGCTCGTTCCAGGACCTCCTTGACTTTGCCCTGTCATATAATGTGGAGGAATCTGCTAAGACAGCTTATGTGCTGAGTGGTTGAGCTATTTAGCATGTGTGAAGGCACAAAGGAGGGTGGTTATGACCACTGCTCAGTAGACCTTCAAATTGGTGGTAAAGACTACCAAAAGCAGCGCTGGCCTTGGCAATCCTGTTGTTGACTTTAGCGTCTATGTTCACTACACGAGAAAGTGTACTTCTCAGGTAGGTGAAGTTGTCGATTGCCTGAAGATAATATCCCTTCACCGTTATGCGTGGCTCCTGGTATGTCTTTCCTATAGTGCCGGCAGGTACGTATCTTCTTGGTGCTGATTTTGAATCCGAAATGGTCGCAGGCTTGTGCGAAGCAGTTCATTTCATGCTTCATTTTCTGCTCTGCACTGCCATTGAGTGCACAGCCACCTGCGGGAACCTTCTGAAAAACCTGCCTTGAGTCCTTTAGTTAACGTGGATTCCATTTCGTTGTCACGGAAGGCATCTGTCAGCATTAAAGACGCTACTGCCAGCGTGATTAATGAAAGTGCACTCTTGAAGGCCAGGCTCAATTTACTAGTAAATAAAACGCGATTCACATTATTCCATTTAGCGCGTGATAGCATGACATCATCTGGTAAGGAGCGCTTCAACTGAAAGTTCTCAAGTGTATTCCTACTTCTAAAGTAAACACAAGATGGGAAACAATCCCAGTTTCTGCCATTTCGCTCATTTGCAATCCTTTTTTCAAATTTTATTTTTCGGCCTTTTCAGCATTTTGAATTAAGAAAAGCTAGAAACATGTCAAGTGGTTCAACTGAAGCCCTGATTAACACAAAAAGCAAAATTCGGCCCAGGTAATGACTTCCTGAAATGTAAGATGAACATCAGCGTACGCAGCTTTTTGCGTGTAGTTGTTTCGAGGCCTGGTACCGAAAATACAGTGCCAGCGGTTGTGTAAGGCATTTAAGGACGTTCGCGCTAATTGTTTGTGCGCAACGTTACTGCGCAGGTAACGCGACTGTAATATGTCACGCATTACTTCGAGTATTAGTGAAGTTGAGGTTTTAAAACCTTTGCAAAAACCGTGGAAGATAAGTCTTGCACAGTTTTAGATCAGAGAAGATCGTGATCAGTCAAAATTGATTTAAAATATTTTTGAAAGTCAAGTAAACTACTGCACGACTGATATTCGCGAGGTTTTATCAGACGTGCACTAGTCTACTTGACTTTCACACAGATTTTTCAAGCATCAGTTAAAATAACATGGCGACAAAAACGCCGAGGAAAAAATTCCAGGCCGGCAAAAGAATGGCACATTTATTTCCGAATCATCATGAAACTTCAAAGAGAAGTGAGCGGGAGGATGGAAAAGCTCTGGAAAAGGTAGCTGATCGAGTAGACTAGTGGCTGAAAGTTTGGAAAACTCGAGGACGAACCGTTGCGTAAATTTAATGGGGCTGTTTCTTTTTAATGTTTTTATTACCCTACGAACTTAAGTTCAAAGTGAATGCATGTTTTCAAAGTTCTTTTCCTTTACTTTCGTGAAAATTGAGCAGTATTTTCGTCCTCGTCCGCTTGAATATTGCGGACCTGCGTGGAAACAATCAGCGATTGAATTTCCCAAAACAACACTCCAGAGGATGAGCATGACGGCAATGGAGAGATATTATACAAAACACCAACCAAATGAAGATGACCCCTGCTTAAATCTTCGTTGCTATGCTCGAGAAAGGTTTTCTTTTCGGTAAAAACCTTTCATCTCTTCAACGATCGATCCTCCCTTGGGATCCAGTCCTTGCCCGACAGGTCACGCAAAAGCGTGACAAACGAGCTTTTCCAAGAGCTTTGCAAAATCACATCGAATTTACTCGTTCAGATCATCGGTGACCCCTATTTTTTTAATCATGAATCACTTACTTTACTTGCTATCTACAAAATATGATGAAATAAAAAAATGCTCACCGTAAGAAGTTATCTTTTGTTAACATTTTCCTTCCTCGTGCCATCGAATTCCGGTAGTGGTTGCAACGGATAGAGCTTACGAAAACGCTTGTCGAGGATGAACTCTACTGTTTACCACATCCCTAGCGGCATACAATTATCTAAAAATCTCACTCCTAAAAACCTATGCACGGAAACTTTCACTCCAACAAGTTATTTTTATGATTTTCGATGGATGAGCAGATGAGTCTACATCTCGCTATTATGACCGATTTCTCGAAATTAAGGCATTTTTCCACTGCCATTTTCTCCGAAACAAAGTCGGTGACCCCATTTTTTTTTTTTTTTTCATTTTTGGAGTAAGTACTTTATGACCTAACTCTAGGCGAGAAATGAAGAAAATCTCACCGTAGGAAGATTTTGGCGTGAACGTCCTTAAGCTGCTATTCAAGAAAAGAAACCAATGATAATAATCTTATTAAGTAACGCTTAATCTTTCTGTTGACATTTACAAGTTAACCTGTAAAATTAAATATCAAAACCACATTCGGACACTCTAGTTTAAATCTGGGCGTAGTTTGTATCATGTGGCCTTCCCTTACCTTGACACGCCATTGTCAATTACACTTGTCATAAGCTCCTGTTGTCATGCTCGAATATTTAAATGTTCTAATTGCGCTTTAACTTCTCTTCCTGAGTCTTCGAAAAGGAATCCTACCATAACCAGTGCATCTTACCGTCCACTGATGATAATGCAGCATACTCTGTTCATATGAGCCCACCACTTAATTTCACAGACTATGCCCAAGTAACCCCTGCTGGAACTGCGAAAATGGCGCGTTCGATTCTCTTAAAATAAATGTACTCCGTACTCTGGTAGTTAAGGCGGAGAGACAGCCATAAGCCAATAGGGACCTTAAGAACCGTTCAGTAAAAACAATGAATAACAGTTTTAAATAGTTCAGTTGGTAACTCCATGCATTGCTGTTTGAAGACGCGCTGGTTGCCAGCAACGTCGCCGTACTTGGCAGCGGAAGAATAGGCGAAATAACGTTCTTATGATAAATGGGAGCAGAAGGTGGTACTGTGCTTGGTGTAAATGTTGTGGTGTAATTTTTTTGGGGGTTTGAAAAGTTTGAAAAATTATTTTATTTTTTCAAACCAGTTTAAATTTTCAAAAATACTTATGCTCTATAACCTCTGTATTTCAAGTCGGTCACACATCATTTTACCTGTGCAGTTTCTTCCATCCCCTGTATATCCTTCATTACAAGTGCAATAATAGGATCCCTCAGTATTCGCACATACAGCATTTCGGTCGCAGCTGTTTCCAGCAGAGCACTAGTCAATGTCTGAAAAAAAGAACGGAAAATGTCACTTGGTTGGCATTGTGAATAATAAGTGCGGTTTTGACCCCTTACTTGTACCTTTTAACAGGTTGATCAAGTTTTAATCACTGAGATACAAGACTTATCAATCAGTTTAGTTTATCAGGCATTTTTTCTTACCGTTTTCGCAGTTTTCACCAATGAATCCAGTTTTGCAGATGCACACATAACTGTTTTCTGCGTAGAGAGCCACACACTTTCCATTGCCACTGCAAGGCGAACTGCTACACGGTGACTAAATACAGAAATTTGCATAATCGTTGCAAACGATGTAAAGTTTATTGTCACAAGCATACTAACCTTCCCCTTCCAAGTCTGCCAGGTATCTCAATGACTTCCTGTCACTTTACAAGCTTTATTTTAATTTTCAGCCTGGCGGGCTTCGTTCACGTGTGGTTTATAAGTTTGTATGTGCGGGCTGTAGTGCCTGTTACGTCGGCGAAACAACCCGGCATTTTTCCACACGCGTGCGTGAGCACTTAGTCAGTGATAGGGCCTCTCACATTTTCAAACACCTTCAGAATTCCCAACAATGTCGCGCCCTGTCTTCAGGGGATTGTTTCCATATTTTAGATCACTCCCCTACGATTTTTCAACTCAAGATAAAAGAAGCTTTTCATATTCAAAGAGAACAACCTTCTCTTAATCAACAACTGCATCACGTAAATCTAAAACTATCCTTTTAATTCTCGCATTGTCACGTTTTATGTACATTCCGTTGTTACTGGCAAAATCAGCACTTTTTCCGACTTATAAATACAATTTAACGCTTTGTACATTAATCAACTGAAGATGACAGAAGTTTCTGTCGAAAGGTTTTGTCGTTTTCTTTAAATACCTTTCAGTATGTCATACACTCATCTATCCAATTAAGTCTGTTAAGCCTTCACATCAGCCCGTCGCAATAATTTGAATGCACTTAACGATCTAAAGCGCTGCTATCTCCGACGACAACTTGGGTCACAAGGCGTTTGCACTAAAAGCGGAATCGAGACAGTCTGTTGTAATACAGAAAACTGCGTGAGATAAGTTGAACAAAGCACTGCACGGCGTGTAAAAGGCGCCGACGCTTACCTTTCAAGCACGCAAACTAATGTCGCTTTTCGGGACAAGAATCGGCTTTGTGGCAAAAAATTTTCTAATCGTGTTTGTAGGAGCTGCTGAAGTGGTGGAAACTTTGCTAATTGTACCCAAATTTCACCATTAGGCCATCCTCTGTTTTATCACCTTTTAGCGTCATCCCATCGCACCAAATTTTTGGCATTTTCAAAAACAAATTTAAAAAAAGTACCGACGTAGTTGAACCATTTTTCACTTTAAATAATTATTTTAAACTGAAGAATGAGCATGGTAACAGCGTAGACAGAACCACTTCTTAATTCTACGATAACATCAGCCAACTTTTCTGCCATATCGATTTTGGGTTTACGTCTTGTTGATTCCAGGCTCCACAGCAATGATGCTGGGGTACCAAGCCTCCTATTTCGTGAAATTTCTTGTGAATTTTTTGTAGGTTTTTTTTTTCAATCCGACAGACCGACCCAACATCAGGAAACGCATTCGACGCCAAATGAAAAAAAAAAAGGGGTGGGGGGGGGGGGGGGGGTGGTCTTAACCGAAGCGAAAGCTAATTTTATCTTTGACCTTCTTTTGGTGTTTCTTTTTTTCATTCATGTTATACAACGTTCGGAAAAGTGGTTATTCCAACTAATAATTTCATGACCTTTTTCTATTTAGAGGTCTCTTTCACAACTCATCAGATGTTGGAGTGGTAAAAAACCTTTCCGAGCAACAAATTTGCGATTTGTTATATTACTTAGTTAACAGTTCGAAGTCACAAGCACACAAAACTTCACCTTCCAATGTCTAACTCTACCAGGTGTTCCAATAATTTTTTTGTTACTTAGAAACTCTGTCCTGCAACTGCCCATCACGAATTTTCCTGTTAAAAGGACATACTTTAACGGCTAATGGCGCTGTTACTTGTTAGACTTGAATCGCAAGGCATGTGAGGAAACTAGAAACTCTTCGTGCAAGTCTCGTAAAAAGCGACAGCAAACCAAAGTTGTACAAAAAAAAGGCGAAAAAAAGTTGCACAGAGCACACTACACGGCAGGTAAAAGGCCACTGACACAAACCTTTCAAACAAACTGCTGTCATATTCCGGCACAAAAATCTAGATCTTTTTAGGCCTTCCAAAATCTTGAATTTCCAAAATCTTGAATTCAGGATTTTAGGAAACTTAATAACTCTAACTCTAATGTCATAACTCTATGAAAATAACTATATTGCTAGTCAACGTCTCATATTTCGGAACAAAAATCTGCTTTTTAAAAACTTGGTCATTTCAACTGATAAGAAATTATCTTATCGTATTTGACAGAAATTTCCTGAACTCACCAAGATGCTGAAGTGGTGGAAAACTTTGCTATCAACAAATTGATCGGAGTTGTTGTACTTGTCAGAAGGAAGCTGTTCACATAGCAGTTTATCGTTGTTGTCTTGAAAGGCTGCCAGGTTAAATGAAAAGCATGGAAGAGTATCCAAACACGACAAAGCGCACTGGATACTTCGTTCAACGAGCATTTTACGAACAGGGGTGATATTTAGGTACGCGAATTCGTCTTGAATGAAGTTTGCATAACGAACACCTGGAGTCGGTTTTCCGCCACTGACTCCCATGAGCGCTAAAGTCTCGGCTGAAAAACAGATATAAACTATCAGAAAGACAGTAAAGGTAGCAATTTCAATCTATGAAAATTTAACAGAATTGGTCACCACAATCGGATAGAGAGAAAGAGGAGAGGAAATTTATCAGAATACCTTTAGCACCTTTAACAAGTGCACATGAAAGTAGAATTGCCAGAGCGAGACGAAAGCCTTTCAGAAATATCTTGAGGCCAACGGTATCCATTTTCTTGACTTTTCACAGTTTAAACTAGCATTCTTGATAAGCATGAGCTCATATCATATAGTAATCAATGTCAATCGATCGAGAAATAAGACCACAACTGGCTTAAAAGACGTGATTGCGATATTTGAGGATGCAAGTTGCTGCCGTCAACTGAGTGTCAGAAGTCCTAATGACGTGGAGAGACGTTAACGTTTATGTAACAACTCACTTCTAATTACAATGTTATCCCTGGTGGCAAATTAAGGCTTAAAAACGAGAATTAAAATGTCGAATGAAACACGGGGCCCAATAAATGTCAAGGAAAGGCGGACTAAAGATCCGTTTAATTTGCTCTCCGGAATAGCATGTATGTTTAAAAGAATCATCCTCACAATTAAAAGGGACTTTTAGTAACGTTGTCATAGAAAGAAACTCTTTGTGGTGAGTTAAAGTTTTTGCTGGAAGATCCTCAGTTTATCGCAATACATACATGTCGCTTGAAATGACAAGATCCAAAGAAGAACGAACATTTGTTTCTGTTTTCTTTCTGATTGACTTATTGCACGAAAGGTCATTTAAGGCTACTTTAGTAATTACTCATGGTGTAAGAAACAAAACAGTGACTAAATGTCATGTTTGTTTGTTTGCTTTTTTTTTTCAAATTTTCCTTGTTTTTTCACATGGAACCGAACGGCCAAGGAAATTTCATGGCAGTTTTTGGTTTTGATTACTGCTGTGAAACGCTGCGTTCGATTCCGAGCAAAAAAAAGACAAAACTGAAAAAAAAGTGGCATTATTTTTCTCACATATTTTATAAGTCTCTTGCATGTAAAGAATTGGTAATGCAAAAACAGGCAAAAATTAACGATAAAAACCGACCGACGTTTCGGTGTCTTCATGACGCCATTGTCAAGGAGAAATAAAAATTACAAAATTTGCGGCGAGGTGTAACAAGAAATTAGCATACAGTGTTTGAAGCTAATTATATAAATACTTTTG
>NC_090896.1:25434081-25449081 GCF_036669925.1 Montipora capricornis
ATGACATTCAGACGAAGACTGCTCAATTAATCCCCCCACAGAGGCCAACCAAAGTTATTCCGTAAGCTTCGTCCACGTTTTTACCAGAATTTCGGACGGCGAGTCTAATCTGCAGGTCGCAGGTCGCAGGTCACAGGTTGCAGGTCATTGTTTCACTAATACAGAAAGTATCCTAAACATTCTTAAAAGCTAACCTTAGGCCTAATTAGGCCTAAACAAAAGTTTTTAGGCCTAAGCTTAGCTTTTAAGAATGTTTAGGATACTTTCTGCATTGGTGAAACAATGACTGCAACCTGTGACCTGCGACCTGCGATCTGCAGATTAGACCCGCCGAATTTCGGAACGTGATCACCATTTTCCCACAAAAAATTACCGACTTGAAGGCGACAAATCTCTCTTCGAAAGAGCTGAAAAAACTTTCCTTCGACAAATTGGCTAACATTTTACCCTGGATGCCAGAGGTCTTCTCGCTCACCAGCGACGAGGAGCGTCGAAATAGTGCTGGTCGGCGAGAGACAATTAACGGGGACCTGTACCATTTTTCCCCGGGTGAGAGAGTTAATCCATAAATCCTATAGAACGAAAAATGATTCCGTGTCCCAGCACTAACCGCCACTGTCGATACGCGCAAACGAACTGAAATAGATTTGTGTTCCCCACAAAATTCATCTCGCCCCTAAATATGGTCATTCAATAAAAAAATTAACTACTTTTTTCTGCTTAACGTAAGTTCACAGTACAATCTGATCGATCCTGAATGCTTTAACACTTTTCTGAATACGAAACACCTTATGTTTTTAACCTTTGTTGATGGATATCTACGACGCGTTGTTGGTTGACAATCTGTGGCTTGGTTTCGTGTACTTTAAGATCTTGGTCAATTTTGCGGCTAACGAATACTGGCTGGACAGTTGTCTGCACCTTAGCATAATTTGCTGATTCCTGGTCTTTAAACGGTATTACCACACGAACAATGGCTCTTGGTTGTTTGGGCGTCTGTGAGGGCTGCTTATCAACGATTCTAGATTGTAAGAAGGTGTGAATGGTGGAATTTACCAAGCGTTCCGGGTATTTAAGGTGTGCGAAAACTATCTTTAGGCGATCACACTCATCAGAGAAATAGGCCCAGGAGGAAGATAATCGGTGTGCGCAATCAAGCATGGTTGTCAGTAAGCTCCGTTTGTAGCGACTGTCTACATGGCTTTGATAGTGTAATAGTAGACCCGTGTTTGTGGGTTTCACATAAACCTTGGTTTCAATCCAAGGTGCATGGTTGAGTAATTCGGTGCCAAGGAAAGGAAGCTTGCCGTTCTTTTCCACCTCCATGGTGAATTTGACCGAAGTGTGAGCGCTGTTGAGGGTATGCAGGAAAGTAGTTGCTGTTGCTAAATCAGACATTACAGTGAGCGTGTCATCAACATATCGACGGTAAAAGGATGGAAGTTTTCCTTGCCGCTTGAGGGTATCTTCGATGGATGACATGAAGACGTTAGCTAATAAGGGCCCGAGAGGAGACCCCATAGCAACGCCATCTGTCTGTTTCGTAAAGAGCTCCGTCAAACTGAAACAGTTGGCCTTTGGTGGCTACGCTTAGGAGATCGACAAAATCCGTTCTGGTAAGGGCAAGATTGTGCGTTGTATTGAACCAATTGTTCGTCAAGGCTCTGTTGACCAGGATCTCTATTGTTTCATCCAAAGGCACGTTTGTGAATAACGAGGAGACATCATACGAAACCAAGATTTCACCCTTGTTGATCTTCAACTCGTGAATCTCATTTGTGAAATCAAAAATATCAGTAACTGTATACTGATTAAGGGACAAGGGCTTCAATTTCTCGTCGAGCCATTTAGCCAGGGGATAATTGTACGTGTCGGTCGCTGATAATATAGGCCTCATAGCCAATTGCTCTTTGTGGGTTTTTGGCAACCCATATAAATGTGCCAATCTGGAACCTGAATGGTTCACAGAGTCTGCAATGGTCTTTGGTAGAATTCTACGAACAATGGAATCAAGGATCTTCTCCTTTTGTAGTAGGGGGTGGTAATATCCCGGATGGAGCATGACCATTACTTGTCACCGCATATGCATACGCGCTCAAGTTTTGTCAGTGAATCGCCTTCGTATGTATTCCGTCCTGGCATGACAGGAACTGGTGCTATCGAGTCCCGCGCTTCCTTTAATCGTAAGTTAAGGTAATGGTGAATAATCGGTTACAAAAAAAATAGTATAAGATTGACTTTTGTTCTTAAACTTATGAGAAAAACTAACGCAGAGAGATTTCGACGTTTCGATGACATCCTGTCATCATTATCAAGAAAATGGAAAAATTTACATAAGTAAGTAGACAAAAAGCTTAACCGAAAACAATAGTCTATTGTTCGAAGCCAGTGAATCATCCAGTGACCTCACACAAAGGAAAACCCAAAGTCAAGTGAATACTTTAGCACGTATTGAGTCTGATTGGATGTTTAGACTTGGTCTGTACTTTTTAATCAGGAGCATCTCTTATACCAGACAGTCCATCTTTCCTTGGCATTTCCTCAGAACTGCAAAATTCTTGTCTAAGTCAAGAGATCTAGGGCTGGTATCTAGGGCTGGTATTTCTTGATAATGATGACAGGATGTCATCGAAACGTCGAAATCTCTCCGCGTTAGTTTTTCTCATAAAAAAACACAATAGTAATATTTCATAACATTCATCTTTGTTATCATCATTGTTGTCGTCATAATCATCATCATCATCATTGCCATCATCATCATCATTATCATCAAGGAACTTTTCTAATCGACGACTAATTGCACGACGGCAACTCCACATGTCTTCGGTCGATTTTAAAAAGCTTTCCATGCATTTGTCTGCAATTTAGCCCTTGAATGCCACTTACTTGGCTGCTCAAAGTGGCCACCGTGTTACACGAATATGGCCCTTTTGTACCACATTCTGAGCCGGATCGGTGTGTTTTAGGGTTCATTTGCCGTGAAAGTGTGAGTGGGTGATTGAGGCATGCGCATTGAGTGTGACTGAATGATTGAACGAAGCAACGAACAAGCAAATGAATGAAATGGAGAAGTGATCCTCGCACTGAAGGGGATTCCCTAGAAATAGAACATTTCATAGATTTCGGATAAATCTTTACACGCTGTTGTAACATGTTAAGGACATGATAAAAATGTAATAAAAAGGGGTCTCACCGAGCTAGTTTCCATGGTACAACACTTAAGAATACGACTATTTACGCCACTTGGACAATTGCCGCGCATCCCAATGTTGGAAACATTTAGCTCGATTTTATAAATGCAATCCCTGATATAACGTAGAGCCTGGTGTCATTATATGGTTAATTCGCGTGCATACCTGAAAAATGTCTGAATGCCATTGTGAATACTTAGCACTCCAAAATAGATTTAACTGTGTGTGGGCTGTCCGATTAATAATGGCTCCTTCCGTACAATTTTATGAACTTGCCCAAAAAATGGCCGTATATTTCCACTGATTTTTTTACTACTCCATGAAGACAAAGTTCTCAGCAAAAACATGAAGTAAAAAATGGGCCCGGGGTCACCGTACTTGTTTAGGAGAAAGCAGCCATTCCTTGACGGAGTAAGCTTGGCGTCAATGAAAATTAAATCCGCCATTTTATCAATGTGCGCGAGTTAAAGCGCGCCCCAATGACGTAAGAAATTATGTGTAGTAGGGTTGCGCAATAGACCGAAAATAAATAAATAAATAAACAAAAGATTCTTTTGTTTATGTGCTAATTAGACTCACTAGCCTCGTTTGCATACAGAAGAAATGTTGCTTGAGAGAGTAGCACATAAACAAAGGAATGCATTTTTGGCCGCCATTTATGCATTCGGTCTATGCAAAACAAGGCTTAATCGCCTTTACTGAACAATTTAAGCAATTGTTTTATAGACCTGAAAAATTCAGGTGGCTTTAACGGGATTCGAACTTTCTCTATTTCGTCTATAGCCCGCAGTGCAAATATGCCTTTATATGAACGAACTGAATGAGCTTCATTACGAAGGATGGGACGCGAGGGTGCGCCAAGAGGTTTGCTGCCAAGTTTTCCCTTAATAATTGGAGACGAAGTGTTGAAATTGCTGAAAAAAGTTCTGGTCTCCTAAAAATTCACAGGCAGCTTAGCGTGTCTTCCAAATGGTTCTAACATGATCAAGCAGAACGAACGGAAGTTTGTTTTACTTGTCAAAATTATCCAGAGGAGAGTCGATTGTTTTATTGCAATTTGAATTGCGTTCTATTCGACGTACGAAATGAAACAAGACTGAATAAAAATAGTTGCCAGATTGAATTTTAATTTGAGAGGGGTGATATTTGAAAACTGTTAGAGAGACTGCACTACCAAAAGAGAAGGCAGAAATTTGCGGTAAATTGCTTGCCGAAGCGAAGTAACTACTTTGAAACACCTTTTGTTGTTTACAGTCTTGGTGTCCTTGATTGCAAATTCTGCTGTCTGACCTTGTAGCTCAGTCGGTAGAGCAGCGGTAATCTAACCCGAAGGTCGTGGGTTCAATTCCCACCCTGTCAGAGCTTTTCTCTGTCGTTGAGTGGTCCCAATTCCACTAGTAGGGCTAACGCTCACATGGTTTACATGGGTATAAAACAGCACTTCACCTTACCCTAGAATAGTTAATTCTGTCATTCAGTAAAGCTTATTCTTGGTTTTAACTCACGTGATCAACAGACATGTTTTCAACGAAAACAAAAGAAACTTTCGCATAATATTACAATTCAATTCCCGGAGGCTAGGATTAGGTCGGAAAACCAACATAGCCGCTGTTTCTTTGTTTGGGGACACCAACATGGCCGCCGGGATGTCATGTGAAAACCAAGATGACAAATAGTCATTATTGCTCTACCGAAGGTTGCCGGTTTTTCACAATGAGGGTTTACGCCGATGACGTCACGAAACCCCGGTGTCATGAAAAAGTTGTCCATTATGGTTTTCATCCACATTTGCGACTAACTTGGCATCAAAATCTTCGTCTTCAAAGAAAACTATAATTTTTAACCACTTAATTAATGTCTTTTTAGGTTGTTCAAAGACACAAGTGATAAGATTGAAACTTGGGACGATCTGCTTGACGCGAGAGACAAACCATCTTGTAATAACCATCCCCCCTTTCTGGGGATAGGAAAAAGTGGCGGTACGAGAACCAGCTTTGTACATCCTGGAAAAATGGCACTAAGCGGTGCAAGAGTAAGGTATGAATTATCAGGTGTTGGTATGAATGCTCGAAAGGCCATCAACCTGCTATGAAACGGAATTCAAACATTTAATAAGGTGTCTTTCATTCGCTCAGACTTTGTTTTGTTCAAACCGGCGATCAGCGAGTACAAAGGTATATACAAGACAATGTCAAACTCGTACCCAAAGTCCTCAGGCTATTTGGTGAGCGGGCGACCCGATAACCCAAAAAGCCCGTGGATTTTGGGTGCGAGATGGAGAAAATGTACGTATGTCCAGGCAGCGATACAGGCAAGAAGGTGCTGTTTTTCAATTTATTTTGCGAATGAGAGAACTGAGTGATCCTCGCACTCGTCTGGAGAATTTAAGGGAATTGTCCCATTCATGTGGGTTAATATCCTGTTGGAGCCACCACGTCTATAAAGCGACAATTACTTAAATTGTCTTGATAGAGTGGTTTTCAAATGAGTGTCGTAAAACCAAAACCAATGTAATTACTTTGACCAATCAAAAAGGAAGGAGACAATCCAGTAAAGCAATCAAAACTCGAAGTAATTACCCGTCGCCGACACAAAGCGCGGGAAAATGTGCACGCGCGAGCCACGATTGGTTTTGGTTTCACTTCTGATTGGCTGAAAAAATGGCGCGAGAACTTTGAACCTATCATTGAATGAAGTAATGCAAAACAAAAGTAATTCGCTAATTACTTTCGACACTCAATTGAAAACCTCTCTAAGTGCGAGGATTACTCAGTTCTCTCATTCGTCTCTAACCTGCACTTCAAATGTATATTCATTTAATCTCATTCAGTTTCCTTTGCGTTTTAATAAGTTTTGCGAACAGAGGTGAAAAAAAAAACATGAATGTGAACGCTGGGTAAAACAAAAAGAAAAGAAAGAAAAGTACTCGTTGAAGTTCCATGCTTCTAAGGAACCTAGAAGTTAAAACTAAGATGGCATCGTTCGCCTTGTTGAAAAAGACTAACTGAGCTTGCGTGTGAAACCTTTCTTGCATTTGCGACCAATTTGTGACCGTCACTTAGGAAGCTTTCAATGTGAGAGAACTGACCAGGAATTTGAAAGGACTATCTCTATAACGTCTTCAAATTAACACATTCGAAGGATGATATATTCTTCTCCAGAAGAATGCGTGGGATTATCATGCAAGTGCTCCTTCAAATTGTTGCATTTTCTTTGCAAACTGACGAGTCTGGGTGGCCACTTCTGTCAAAAGGAAGGTGCCCTTGGGTTTGCGTTCGCCCTAATCAGAGATCGGACTCAATTTTGTTTTGTTTTGTGCTGGGTATAACTCAAAGCGATGATGGCCGGGGACGGTTACTCTTGCACCTGTGGTTCCATTTGTTTCGTGGTTGTAAAAAGGGGTTTCACTAAGGGCGTAATAATGGGTTATCTCTCAATTAATCACTTTTATTTGACGATCTCGCTTAGCTAGGATTACCCTTAAAATGAGCTTTTATCAAAGGAGCGCGAATCCCTATTTATTTGAAATTGTGTCGAGTTTATGTGAGAGTTGCCTTTGGAATAAAAGAAAAAGAGGAAGAAGAGGCACGCGACGTTCTTGAGCCACGGCCATTGTAGTATTCAAACTAACCGGCTATTCAACTCGATTCCCTCTTATCGCAGACGTTATGGTGTACTACAGGCTTTGGCACATCAAAACCAGAACTTTGGTAAGAAATCTTTTTTAAGGAATTAAGATTGGCTAAAGTTATTGTGTTACTTTGTCAATAAGGTGCGAAGGAGAGCGGAAACATCAATGGCTTCCAAAAAAAAAGGTATGCTCCTCCTATTTCGTTATTTTAAATGCGTTGACTTTTCAAAGGCTGTGTAATTTCGTATATGGTGGAAGGATGTACCCCAAACCGGAAAAAATTAAAAAAAAGCTGCCTTGACAGTTAACCGAAGAGTCATAGTGTGGGGTAGAGTCAAAACGAAAACAATGACATTTTTAACCTTACTAGTTTTGAAGCGGTTTGGGTAGCACAAGTACGCGCTTCCAATTAAGATCACACAAGTGTTGTCAGACCGAAATTACAGATGTTTTCTTAATCTGAGAACAGGCCGTCTTAGACTAGCTTTCCTACACGCCGGCTTCGGATTCCTCTGATTTATATAATCAACTAATGAATGAAAAAATGAATCAATCAATGATCCGAAAGAATGAGTGAGCGAGTGAGTAAGTGAGAGAAGGAAAGAAGGCCGACTGGAGCTAATCAGATGTAAGCTCAAATTTGATAAACATTACGACAGACTAAACTAAAAGTTTTTTTTTTTATCTTTTCCCCCCACGCTCATTGCCTCCGCTTCTGACCAACCCACTAAGTGGCAATTTATTCCTCTCCCCATTCTTGCTCTACTTCCAAAAGGATATACTGAGTGTGTGACTACTAAAATACGCCTGCACTGCTTGCAGGCTAAAGTACTTCCCGCACCAGAACCAAGTGGTCTTTCAACAAAACCATGATCTTTCATCTGTGTTTCAGAGTTAAAAGGTCATCGTCCAAAGTAGAAAGTTCTGTGACTCAAATGATAAGTGGAGGGTTTGCTGACATTCAAGCTAAGTCTGCCGAAAGAGTCAAAGAAAAGCTAAATAAAATCACTAGGTAGGTGAAATAGGCAAAATTCATTTAGCATTACAGTGAATTCAAGGCTAAACGATTTCTTCATCGCACTTTTGAACGACCTGATCTTGTCCTTGTTTAGTTTTGTTTTCTATTTTATAATTTTTCTTGTTCTTCTTCTTCTTCTTCTTCTTCTTCTTCTTCTTCTTCTTCTTCTTCTTCTTCTTCTTCGTCTTTCATGAGAATTTATTAACTATGAAGAAAAGGCGTGATTCATACAGAGCGAAGGAATCTTCTCTCTTTAATGTCACTGTTAGTGCTCTATATTGTGCAATTTTGTCTGCGTCATTATGTAATGCATGTCGTGTTTCCGCCAAAGTTGACAACACATTCACCAGTTAAATGATCCAAGCTAAAAATGGTCTTATATTAGTAGATACAGGCCAAAATCAAAATCTTGCTTAGTATTTGTGGTAATCTTAACAAAAGACCGCATTAACGCCATGGACGAGGCAATAATTATGCGTCACATACAGTTTAGCTGAGAATAATGTTGGGAGTAAACTTAACGAAGGAAGATGGCTATTTAGACGATCTAGAAATAAGGCTCAACATTATCCTTAAGATGGAAGTGGTGTTATAATACCCTTTGGGACTCAAGCCCTGCCTTTAGGTCAGTTCTTTGAGCCAGGGATCCTTCAGGCGTTCCATGAGTATTTACATGTCTTTTAAAAAGGAGCTGATTTGCACTACGAATTGTTCTTGGTGGTTAGTGGGATGATAACACTTTTTATTTTTATTTTTTAGAAAGGAAAAAGAAACTTTCATGAAGAAATTTATGGCGTTCAAGCCCTCTTCTTTGTACAAAGTCGATTTAATGAGAGTTCAGCAAGCTGGTCGTGAGGTCAGCGAGGAATGCGCAAGAGAAGATGTAAAACCAGCAAGCTGGTGAGCTGTGAAGGGACTTTTATGCTGCTCGTTCATTATGATTTATAGCGCGTTTTGTGTTTCTTTCTTCGTTGCACTTTAAATTGACACTGATGGACCTTTGCCAAGTGTGCCATTAACCATGACTATAGGTCACTGATACCACCTGGGGAAGTCAGGCTCTTCAACTGGCTAGCAATGAGAAACCGGAAGAAAGAAATGATATAACAAACTGGGGGGAGGGGGGGGGGTAATTGCAACAAAGCGCTTGTTCACACAAAAAGAGATATCATCACCAAACGATCCACTCGCTACCCTCAATTTCAATTACACAGATGGTTCGAGTACGTCGGCTTCTGAAGTGCTAATGGATTATGACCAACTGATTTTAACAGGGCCTGGGGACCCGTTATTAATCTGTATTCTGGAACTCCGTTGCTCCCTTTAAATCACCGTAAGTGTATTATTCACTTAGCACAGGTAGAGAATAGAAGGAAAGATGTTTGGAATGTATTACGGGAAAAAGAAGAAAGATTCAAGAAATTTACACAGGAAAGGCCAGTTCTTGGCCGCCACTAGTTTTTCGTTCACTGATAAGAAAATTGAATTCGTTATGTAGAATTCAATCAAAAACTCTGGTAACGGAAAGGAATGAAAGGAACTTCATTTAAGTGTCTAGTCGTTCAACTAACTCAACCCGCGCAACATTGGTGGGAAGCGAGTGCTCTCACCACTGCGCCATCCCTGCACCCCGTTCAATATTGGCTGACTGTTCGCTCCTCGCGTCTTCTGACAGTGAAATTTCGCTATGATGGTTTAGTTGCGGCGGATCTTTTTTTCAGGTATGGAGGTTTAGAACAAGAAGCTCTAGATCTTGGGATCACATCAGAACTTGAAGTGACCGTTTGGTTTGAGAAGCTGTGCCCATTTTCCATCGATGACGTCACAACAATACCATTCGTGCAGGTTTGTCACTATCCACTGTATGCGACACAAAATATAAACATTTTTGCATGCTCTTGAAGGATTAGCTTTGGGAACTAATCATTCTGGCCCCAGAGCCACTTGCTTTCAGTTACTGTTACCACGTGACCAAATAAAACGAGGACATAGCGGCCGTGACGTCATGAGCTTGCGCTAAACTTCTTTTTACAGTGGTCTTTCGGTCATGAAAAGTGTCATGAAACAAGGAAAAATACTTATTAGAATAATTTATTTTCACGATCAATTTTCCTGGTTGGGGCCATCTTGAATAACTGTGGCTTGTTACGGTTGTCCTGAGTTAAGTAGCTCAAAATACTTTCGTATAGACCCGTATAACATATTTTGTTATCTAATCACTCTGCAGTGAAACGAAAACAAAATAATTTATAACTTAGTATAAGGAAGAAAACACCAGTCATAGGAGGGGGCATCTCGTTTACTGATCAGACATAAATTGCCCCATTTCGAAGATAAAGCACAATTTAAAGAGAACTATAGACCTAAGGAACGAGAAACTGAAAGAAGAGAATTGATGTCATCTTTAACATAGCCGTCCTTGGCACGATCCGATTTCCAACGACCATGTCGTTTAAACAAACGATCGCTGATGCCAGCGTTTGCAGCGGCGGAGGCGCCACCTGATCTTAAGCTATGTAAACCATAACTAGACTTAGGAAAACCTAGTTCAACTAAAGAATTAAGCAAAAGCTCCCTAGCCCTAGAATAGGATATAGGTCGTGAACCTAGAGAATAACTAAGAGTGGACTTATGATAAACAAGATTGCGAAATACAAAGTCACTAGAATTACAATTCAAACAAGCGAGATGAAAATAACGAGAAAGTATCGTATAAGGACAAGTGACAGTATCCGTCCTAGCCAAAAGAACTGAAGAACCACCCCTATATACGTCAGTCTTACTACTGGCAATAGTAATCTTAACATAATCCGAATTTTGGAAATTTACATCACAACAGCGCAACTTAGCTAGCTCGTCAAAGCGTAAAAATGCACAATAAGCAGTGACAAATAAAGCTGCAATTCGGAGACTAGACAGGTTAGCAGATGGCGAGGCATACTTTAAACAAATTGACGAAATCATCTCAGGAGTAATTGGCTCCTTTTTAACTACTGGTTTAGCTGAAATCCGAATACCAGCCTCGAGAATGTTCCTCACCAGAGGATCTTGACAAGGATCGGGAAAACCATAAAGCTTATTAGCCCACGAAATACCACAAGATGCAGACTGAAGTACGGAAGAGCTTGTATCACCTCGAATAAGATGCTCTAGGTAAAGAGCGACGTCTAACGGCCTTGTAGGCAAAGCCGTGATCTCGGGGAAGCAAGATGCCCAGACTCTGAATTTCTGAAAAGACCTGGAATACTGATCAATGGTGCGTGGAGCCTTGGACTGCAATGCACGAGCCGGAAGAGAACTGGCAAGTCTTCGGAGTTCAGGATTCTGTAGGGTGGAACTAATCTGCGCAAAAGCAATATCACCTTGTGCAGGAAGAAACAAAAATAGAACAAGAATTTTTAGTCTAACACGGGCTACTACCAGCGGCGTCCAGAGTAAATCAAATGTGCAAAAACCCAGTGGCAAAACAAATAAACACACAAAGCCAAGTGGCAAACACTTAAAATTCCAATAACTGATAAAACAAAAAATACAATCTAAATGCTTAGATTTAATTAGCCCCATTAATACATCCAGAGTAAAACAAGTGTGTAAATGCCCAGTGGCAAAACAAATAAACACACAAAGCCAAGTGGCAAACACTTAAATTCCAATAGCTGATAAAACAAAAAATACAATCTAATTGCTTAGATTTATTTAGCCCCATTAATACATCCAGAGTAAATCAAGTGTGCAAAAGCCCAGTGGCGAAACAAATAAAACACACAAAGCCAAGTGGCAAACAGTTTAATTCTAACAGATGAAAATCACAAAAAATACAATCTAATAGCTTAGATTTAATTGGCGCCATTAATACGCAAGAAAAGGACAGACGAACTAAAATTATCAGAACCAAAAATACAATTCTTATTAACGCCGTGAACAAAAACTCGCTTCCCTTCAGCAACGTAAAGGAAGTCAACAATATAACTACGGAAAGAACGACCTTCATTAATGATGGATGGCCAAAAAATGGCAGACGGCCAATAAGGGACCACAAGGGCGCCTACGCACTTACATAATTTGACATGCTCAATAACTTGAGTGACAAGGCAAACAGGAGGGACCAACCAACAGTTCTCACCTTGCCAGCTATGACTAAGAGCATCTACACCCAAAGTGTTGGGACTGTAAAAGCGCGAATAGAACCTAGGCAACTTGGTATTTGCATAACTAGCAAAACAATCTACAGTGAAAGGACCCCATCGAGAATCTATTGCACGAAAATAATCGTTGGAAACACACCAGTCGTCAAAATCAACGATCTTACTGTAATAATCAGCTTTCTGATTAAGCGTACGAGGAATCCATTCCACTGACAACCTAATACCATGAGCAGAAGACAAACAGAAAATATCCTTAGCAATAGTATTTAAATGTGGCTTATTGCTCCCGGAATCTGTAATGAACGCTACAGCTTTATTATCAGTATAAAGCTTAACAGAGGAATTATGCAAAATGGGAGCAAAACTTCTCAACGCAAAACTAACAGACTTCAATTCCCTCCAAGTGGAGCTTTGCTTCATTTCAAGATCATCAAAATTCTTGTGGGCAACAAGAAACCCGTCGACCTCAACATAAATGTAAGAAGCGCAAGCAACGTCACTAGCGTCGGAATAGACAATGTGATGAGGAACATTAACTGGATAGACAAAAGGTCTAGAATTAAGTGCCCGAGCATTGGCACACCAATAATTTAACTCAGAAATAGCTTCATCAGTAAGAAAAACCCCGGCATTCCAAGATGCTCTATTTACAATAACAGAATGCAATGCTTTCGTCATAATCTTGCAAATATGGCCAAAAACAAGCATACAGGAAATGATACGCCCGGTAACCTGAGCCAGCATCCTGGCAGTTACTACACGAGAACTAAAAACCTCCCCTATGGACGCAAGCAGAACTGATATCTTATCTTCAGGAATAGACAACAAGCCCCGAGCAAAATCCCAGTGAAAACCAAGCCAGCGAAGCAACTGACTAGGGATCCACATACACTTATCCTTATTTGGGACGATCCCCGAGCTAATTAAATCAGAATGCACCAACAAAGATTGTCGAAGGCAAGTATCCTTCGTACCACATACTCCCAGACCGTCATCTAAATAAACTACAATGCGGAGGGCCTGAGAACGCCAATGCTTGACGAGGGGACGCATAACTTTGGTGAAAATATAAGGGCCCGTAGAAAGACCAAAGGGCAGGACGACAAACTTAAAATATTTCCGAACCCCATTGAAAACCCACGAAAAACCGAGAAATCTTTGATGTGTGGGGTAAATTTCAACATGATGATACCCAGACTTAATATCGAAAGAATAAGCCCACAAATTAGAAAGAGACTCGCCGATCAAAAAATTTAGCATAGACTGAGCATCCTCAAACTTAATTTTGGACTTATTCACAAAGAAATTAACATGCCTAAGATCCAATATAAGCCTCTTCTTACCACTTGACTGTACAGAAACAGACAATGGGTTAACCACGTCAGGCGGGCGAGTACACGAAACAATAGAGCCAACCCTAAGTAACTCCTGAATAGCGGATTCTACAAAATCACTCTCACCCAAAGCTGAGCGATTATTATTAAGAAAAACAATTGTAGGTTCCCGTGAAAAGGGAATCTTATAACCAAAACTTAAGGTATCTAAAATAAACTTAGAGGCACCAATGCTTTGCCAAAAGGAAATATTAGCTTTAAGCCTACCCTTAACAATAACTTGACTAGAGCCTTCAAAATATTCTGCAAAGTAAGAATCAAGAGAAATGTGATCCAAGTCAAAGTCAAAGTCAGAGTACTTATCTGGACCCAATCGTGCAAGAACATTTGCCAAATCAGACGGTGGTTGACTTTGTAGACGTTGAACTGGCGGCAGTGCTGGGGAGACTAGCTCTTGTTTTGTAGAACAAAGGACAGGCTGGCGAATTAGACCAGTGTCCTCGCTGATTGCAGTTAAAGCAGATGTCAGAAGGCTGGACGTGTCGGGCGGCACGAAAGGGCTGATGAAAATAAGAGCGGTGAGCAGAAAATGGAAAAGACGTAACAGCAGAAGTCGAAGATCCAGGGACTTGTACAGCCTGAAAATCTCGGGATTTAG
The DNA here is from genome assembly GCF_036669925.1 of Montipora capricornis. Classification (NCBI taxonomy): domain Eukaryota; kingdom Metazoa; phylum Cnidaria; class Anthozoa; order Scleractinia; family Acroporidae; genus Montipora; species Montipora capricornis. Next base: position 25,448,059 of record NC_090896.1, read on the forward strand.
CAGCATTTGAGAACCTTGAAACACGAGATTTGCCGGAAGACTTCTGCTTAATCTTGGTAAACGCACGACGCTCAGCTGCCCGAAGTTTCTTCTCGTCTTCCGAATTTTCAGCGAGTTCGTCGGACTCATATTCTTCAACTGCAGCCCAGCCAGCGGGACTTTTATCAGCAAAGCGGATCAACTTAATGCGTTTCTCAAGGTCAGACTTGGCCTTTTGGAGATGTTCTTGAACAGCCAGCAGGTTTCCCTCGGACAGATTAGAGATAGCCAGATCAAGGTAGTCAAGGAGCTGTGTATTAAACTCAAACTGGATTCTGTTACCTTTAAATTGAAGTGAACTAGCTGCCTTAGAGTCTGTTTTCAATTTCTTTAGTTCTCGCCGAGTTTCCACCTCGCGTTCGTCCAAGGAGCGCTTGAAATCGCCAAATGTTTTCTGCAACTTCGAATCAAGAAGGGAAGAAATCAGCGAGATCGTCTCAGAATTAGAAAAGTCTATCTGTTGAGGTTGGAATGATGCAGTTTCCGGCGGTGGATTAGACATAGCACGAAAATAACTAAAACAAAATTTCCGAAATGAACTGATCAAAAGCGGAGATGCCGTCGAAGTGACAACTCCTAACGGACAAACTCCTTAAATATCAACTACTTAGCATAAATATGTAACCTGCATGCCAACGAAATCTACATACCAGCACAAAACTATCTTACAATAACAACGTGAAAAATTATATTTTTTAAAGATGGTGGCGCCTGGGAATTTTGAAGAAAAAGGCAATTCTAAAGCTCATTTATTTCGGATACAAACGCTTAGTCTGAAACATTTTTGAAATAAAATTGACTGTAGAGGTTATTTCCTGTGATTTAAACTACTTTTTTGTTGGAATTATTCCCATCATTAAAGCTTTCCTTTCGTTAATGCTTGAGTAACGTTCACAACTCTCCCTTTTTAGTTGATTTTTATGTTTATATGTTACGCTGTAGGCTAAGCTTTGCCTCGTTGTCCAATCTCTTCCGGTCTACGAA
>NC_090896.1:25471581-25476581 GCF_036669925.1 Montipora capricornis
CAGGTCCGTGAGATGGCCAAATATCTGTCCATTACTCGTGAAACGCGAAAAGTCCAGTTTAATTGCTTTGAAACGTGATATCTACCTCCCTATTTCCCTCTCTAAAAATATTTTAAGTTTCCCAGCGAAATAGTATGAAAATTAATAACTTGCAATTGCCAGCTAGCTGAATTTCCACTGCGGAACAGATATTTTTCGGAACACGTACTTTCGTTGGGTGCCCTGAAACTGCAAAACAGCGTGCGTGTTTGACCTTCAGGACTTGGAGGTACAGAAGCATTTTTTGCAAAAATAATGCTTCCTCTTTCGCCAAGTCCAATACAACCCATTTCATGAATGTTTTTTTCGGTTTTGATTTTTGGTCTCGATTTTTGCGCTCGATTGTCGGAAAACTATATGTTCCCTCCTCATGGTTCAATCACATTGGACTGGCAAAGCCCGTTATCATAGCGAGCCAGCATCGAATCTCTTTTTCACGCAGTCTTTCCGAACATGAAAAGAAGATTCGACGGGGATAAACTACCGTGTTTTTCGAAGAAAAACTTAAGAACCCCCACGGCTTTGGTGGGCAGGCCAGCAAGCAAGTTGTAGAAAGGAGCTTTTTGCCAGGGGGCAGGGATTAGCTCTCGCTCCGGTCCCTTTACCCTCTGCTTATTTTGCAGAAACTCGGAACAACAGCTGACTTATCACTTGCCTTTAATCTGTTCTTTCCTCCTTACAACAGTTCTTCTCTAGGAGTACGTTCTCTAACGAGTAGTTTGTTTAAGAGTGCACCTTAGATCGCCCCCAGTCCAGGCAACGCGTCGTGATTGGTCAAAGGATTAGAGGCTTAGAACAAAAATAACGTCAACTACAAAAAAAGTGATTAACATGAACTACGAAGGTGTACCTACGGCTGCACGAAACGTGGTCCACGCCGATGATTCTAAAAATGCAGTGCCGTTAGGCCTTGAGCGAGTCCATTTAAGACCAATCACAGCGGTTGGTTGACCAGGATAACTAACCTAAACCTTCTGGACAGAACGTGACTTCTCAGCTAATAAACTTAAAGTAACAAAGACTAAACCAACTGAAATAAACAAGGGATTAACAAAACTAATTAATGTACCTTGCTAAGCTAAACCCTAAACTAACAAGAGCCCTACAAGGGCGTATCCGTGAAATGCGAAAACAGTTAACACAAATTGTCCAGTTACGGTGAACTTCAACTACAGGTAAACTTCGGAAAATGGCGAGAGATTAGCAGAAAGATAAATCTGTAATATAACTTGAAGTTGTTTGTTGTAAAAACTCATTATTAATGTTACTAAAGCCCTATTAGCGGGTTATCAGGATATGGGATTATTACTATAATAATAATAATAATAATAATAATAATAATAATAATAATAATAATAATAATAAACTTTATTTATTTCACTTACTTACATTAAAAGAAATAGAGATGATTGATAATAAAAAATTCAAAATTCTATAAAATTACGAATTCCATGATGCAGAGATATTAAAATCATACAATCGAATTATACTAATGACGGCTAAACCAGTGTCCATAAAACGCCCCGAGTATAAAAACATATAGACCGTGTATCTCAAATATCAGCACTAGCTACATTTATTTTACAGTCTAATGATTGCTCTATCTTGCTACGAAACGGCGTTCGCGAAACCTAACGCATGCGTGTACCGATCTTAAGAGTTCAAACGAAAGCTGTGTCCTGAGCCAAGTGATTACAATATGATAAGGCTCGGTATCTTTCTGCGCTATCTTGTCTGCGAGATGCTTTAAGAACCGCTGACACTCGTTTCCCATTCCGGCATTGGTTCCAAACACTAAAGGCGTAAACGAACCCATTTCTACATCTAACACCCGCTGCTGGTACCTGCGCTTCTTCTCTTCTTCTTGCTCCTTGAACACTTCCGATGTTGGCTTGTTCTGGTAACACTTGGAGTTGACGTGCGTAACTCTTACATCAAAAAATGCCGTAACTCCTCTTGCCCAGAACCCTCCCGCTTTGATGTCCAACCAATCAGAACTTGTAGCAGCGCTCCTCAAATGAAATCGTTCATTGTCCAGGGGTTGAAGGCGTGGTTCGATTTCGACATTATTGCAGATCTTGTTGATGAATGTCGTTAACAAGTTCCGCACACCATCATGTCTCTGCGCTACAAACCCCCCTTTTTACAAGAGAGGGCGTGGCCAACGGTGAATTTATCCCCACATACGCAATGACTTGGTAGATCGGCTAAGGGCAGGTCATAACGCAAGCGTAGCGAGTCTCTGAACTCTTGCTTGTTCAGGGCTAAACCCTGGTCTGCGAGGAGCATGGCATTCAGCCAAGAACTTGCGCCCTTGCATGTCTCTCGATTGATTGACCAGTCGCAGCAGGTCTGGGGAGAGGCTTGAATCGATGCTATCCATTTCCTCTTTGGCACTTGTTCTCTTAAGTAATTGTTGATGCCTCTTTAGCTCCTCCATAGATCTTTCTCCTGGCACCATGATGGAACTCTGTGATGTAATAGAATCTACGTGCGCGGTGGTTAATAGTCTCGAGGCAGCAAACTGCTGCGGTGCCTCGGAACTCAGATCAGGAATGCCTAGACCCCCTTGACCCGTTGCTAAGGTAGCAAGTCTGCGCACCTCGTTAGGGAGAGGCTCTGATTGACCGAACAAAGTTGGAAGTAGTAAATCCTCAATCACCTCCTGGACAGGGTAGACATAATCTTCGAACGATCCTATCGTGCGCATGAAGTAGGTGAACTTCGACTTGTAGCCTTTTGTGAAAGCAATGTACGCCGCATGAGGCTGGCTCTTCGCTATTTCAGAGAGACGTTCGATTTCCTCTTTCCATGCCCAAACCCTCTCCTCACAATACTGATTTTTGTATTCTTGCGACGCAATAACTGCTCCCAGATGGCGCTGACCCTCAGTCGTTATGTTGACTTCCTCTCCAAACACCCTCTTTGCTTCCTTTGCAAGTTCCCCAGACTTCACAATAAGCCAGCTCTTTGACCCATTCACAAAGTATCCAAACTTTTGTCCTTCCTTACTCAAATGCTTGTACCAGTTAGAAAACTGCACAATGCTCCCCCCTCCAGCTGAGTCGTCTGCTAGCCACACCTGTTTAACCAATTGGCAGTGGTCCCTCAATTTCTGAATCATTATAGATGTATTAAGTGCGTACCATGGCATCGCTAGCGGATCTCCTTGTGTGGTGCCTTCTCGAGAAAGTATTTTACCTCCCCCGCAGATAAACAGTCTAGATGGGCTTCTATACGTGTTAATAACATAGAGCGCCATTTCTTTGCACATGATCTGGATATTGTGTAAAGCCACTGACCTATTCATTTGGTTAAAAGCGTTACTAGCATCAATTAACAATATTCCATTCGTTCCTTCTTCAACAAACACTTGACTCATTGCGTGGATCGCAGCCTCCGCTCCTGCGTTATGACCAGCGCAGACTTGTAGGAGACCTGCCGCTTCTTTTATTTCCTCCTTTAAGAAACCGCTGACCGTTTTTCCCACTATTCTCCTTAGTACCTCTCCAACGCCAATTGGTCTGATTCCCGGGTTCTTATCGAACGGGATAAGCCTGCAGGACGTAAACGCTTCAACTAAGGATGGGTGGTATGATTTCCTTAACAGATTTTTTTGTGAAAACGGCTAACTCTTCTCTCAGAATTTTATCCTCGGTCATAAAGTTCTTAGAGCATAGGATTCTCTTATACAGCTCTGCGTCCATTCCAAATGGTCCGGCTGAGCCCTTGGTTTTACTTGCTGAGTTGTAGATCGATTCTTCGTCTATGAGGTCGTAAGCATTTGGCAGAATATAATCAATTGGGCCGTGTAACAAACTCTCCTCTGCGATATCAGCTGCCTCTGGGTGCTTGTCCTGTAGCCCTTGCAGGACATCTGGCGATAGGTTGAGCAGACCGGACGAGCTCTCGTTATCTAGGAGTTTCATTGCCGCTGTCAATTTTCCTTGCAGAACCAGCCTTGAGAAGACTTTGGATATGTCTTCAATCTTTCTAGGCTTCTTGGAATTCACAAATTTCCCTTGAAAAAACCTCACTTCTTTAAGCAGCAAATTAAGATCCCCTTGTTTCCAGAGTGCCTATCGACGCTCTACTGCTTCGCTATGCTCCTTGCTTTTGGAAGTAGCGGATGGTTTTTGCAAGATCAAAGTTGGGAGCACCATGAATGCTTTAAGAGCAACCGAGTTCAAGTCAGAGTCTGAATTAAATTGCTTAATCCAGAAGGTTAATTCTTCAATGAAACTCTTCCGTGCGCGGCCCGATGGAACATTGAATATATTCCTCCTGTAGTGGACGATTTCATTGTAAACATCATTGACAGTATTACAGAAACATGCGTAACTAATACTGCCCCAAGTTTTGTTCTTTATTTCAGAGGGAAGCACATCATAATCCGGCAAATTTGGCTTGATTTGATTTTTGGTGTTTTGATCCGTGCAAGAAGCAGCCTTTCCCTGGGGAGCTCTTTGATCAGCAATGTCGGAAGAAATATGCAAATTCGAACCTTCAACCACATTCACATTAGATAAATTTTCACCTTCGCATTCGGTGGGTTCGATACTTTCAGTTTGTGACAACATAGATGCACCAACCTCTTCAGTTTCGTCTAAAGTAGTTGAAGAGTCATCTCTAGCACTTATTTGTGGGTTTTCATCCGTTATCGCTGCTGCGTGGTCGCGAAGATTCTGAGCTGATAACCCCAAGTTCTCGTATCCCAAGTCTCCCCATAGATCTTTCAAAATTCGCATATATCCTTTCTTGCGTCCGTTCTGGAAGCATGGCGGGCTGCTTGAGCTTTTTAAGTTTAAGGCTTTTTCCTTGCATTCTAGTATATCTTGATTCATCCTGTCAGTCCATTTTAGCCTTCCTGGTTTTCCCGCGAGCGACCGACCTGCAGCCGCCGCCATGCTTCAATAATAATAATAATAATAATAATAATAATAATAATAATAATAATAATA
>NC_090896.1:25494081-25496581 GCF_036669925.1 Montipora capricornis
GACGACAGTTTTGGTGGTCGCCTTAAGGCAGGGTTGATTAGATATATGGGTCTTAGTGGACTGGACGAGAGTAAGGGAAGGCAGGTGCCAAAAAAGTTATCACTTATTTGAGATAGAGTTTCGGTTCCTTAGCAGTAGGGTAGTTCTGTACTTAAAGTATAGTTAATCGTGGCAAGATTTTTCTTATCCGTTACCTCCGTCAGTAGTCATATCACAGAAAACTTTCAGATCTGTTCCATTACTGGCCGGGTCGATCCAGTAATACCCGTCCTCTTTCCAATTGGAGACATTCATATCCCGGATGTGCTTGCAAGACTTTGTTCCTGATGTTGGAGTAAAAATAGGTTGTTACTGGAGAAAAACATAAGCAGCAGCGTGCTATTGACATACTTCATGTATTTCTCTGTATTTTCGCAGTCTGGCGTGTTTTTTAAAATGTTCATAAAAAAAAGAAAACGAAGGAAAAGAAAAAGATTCTTTTCTTGTCAAGACATTGTTCACTCCAAGTGTAATTATTAACTATACAGGACTTATTAGTCCTTGAGAGTCTGACTTCGATGTAAAATCAATCCAAAAATCATCGTGTACACGCTTCTCAGCAGGAGCTCGATATGAAAATGTCGAAACGGTGCATTCTCGCTACTGAAATGAATGACTGCGATGGAAATTGTTTGTCTCGGTAAGAGGAAATAACGAGATGATATTTTGCAATGGTGACTCGGGGATACTCGGAAAAAAGCTGAGTGCTCCTTTGCAGGAGACGAACTGTCCTAGTACAGTGGTAAAGCATCCGAACTAGTCATCGAAAGGTTGAGCAAATTCTTTGTTCAATTTTAATTAATTTACTTTGAGCGTTTTGGTAGGTGCACGTAATCCTTACCGGCTAGAAAAACGTAGTTTTTCCTTCCGATATGTTCAACTTGCCTTCCTAGCACTGAATGAGTTGGTTGTACCAGTTTAAAAAAAAATTTCTTGCAGTATACTAATCAGTTGATTGTTAAGATTTACTAGCTTCCAAACGGCTGTGGTACGAAAACTGTTAAACAAATCAAACGAAACGTAAAAGTATTTACTCGACACTTTAAACGAAGATTAGAATAAAACGACTAATACGAAAGGAGGCAGGAAAAGGCAAAACTGAAGAATGGATAGCAATTCGGAGGTTGGATAGTTTTTCAGAGTTTATCTCTGTTGGTTGTAACTCAAAATACTAATAATGTATACTTGATAAATATTTTTTGGAACGAAGCTTTGAGTTGTGTAGCTTAAATACTTTAAGTTCCACAGCAAGTAGGGGCGAGTGATTGATCAAACTACACAAAATCAACAGATCAACTGACTGCCGTAACAGAGCAATGACAGATAAGTCAATTCGAAACTTCTTCTAAACCGAAAGACACCTTGGAAGATTATTACTTAAGCCGTACAGCACCAAATATCTGCGACAGTTTTGTCTGATATTGTTTTGACACATACGGTAGGCCAGTTAACAAGACGTGATCTCTTTAATGACCATATAAGGAAACGCGTGTATCCACAATAATGCAAAAGCTATATATTGTAACATTTTCCCTTTTTTTAAGAACTGAACTAGCCTGATCAAGATGCTAACAAAACAAAAGGAAACAGGCTATAGTAAGGAACGAAAACAAAACGGAAATTTTCAACTGTCTTAATAATAAATGACTCTGTTAACTGCTGAACACAAATCTACAGCAGTCTCAGTCCTTTTTTTAGCTACTGTTACTTAGCTCCCAGTTATAAAACTGGGAGCTAAGTAACAGTCATTAACCTAGAGGGTGGCCTTATTACCCAGGTTCGTTCTGGTACTGTTGTCTGTGCGCTGTTCCCAAGGTTTGAAGGCTGACTCTCAGTGACTTCACCTGGCTTGGAAAAAGTAGCTGGATTCTCAGCTTGCTTCAAGAAGTCTCGGTTTTTGCGAAGGATTTGGTTTTCTGAATTAGTTTTCATCATATAGGATCTGTCTGACAACTTCGCAAGACAGTAACCCATTTTTCAGGGCTGGTCTTTCTGTTGTCCTATTTCTATTTCTGGTAGGTTGGAGGAAGAGCGATCATGGTACCACTTAGCTTTTTGTTTCTTCAAATTCAGCTTTCCGTAAAATTTCCTGGAAGCTTAGGGTACAGTAAATTGGTAGCTGTGAGTAGTAGGGTTCTGGTGCTGCGAGACATCAACCTTTGAGTTGGGCTTGTTCCAAGAGACTCGGTTACTGTGTTTCTTTGTCCCAATAAGGCTACCCAAGGATCTTTGTTGTCCTTGAATGCTTTCTTGATTAAGGACTTGGCGACTTTGACTACAGACTCGACTTTCCCATTTGCCTTGTGATGATGTCGGAAGGATGATACACGGAGAAATCCCCTGTCACGTTAAAATTGATGAAACTCGTGACTTGTAAATTGCAGTCCATTGTCCGTTACTAGTGTTTCCGGAATGCCATATCTGCTGAATTGTTCCTTAAAAATACAATCACATGGCTGGA
>NC_090896.1:25501581-25509081 GCF_036669925.1 Montipora capricornis
AATAAATCAAACTAGGTGAATTTAAATCAAACTAGGTGAATTTAATTAACCTTGGTTATTTATCAACTGTTTTAAAAATTATGCAAAAGTTTACTCTTGCACAATGCGTGGCCCTGTATGTTTCGTAAACTGGCTAACACAGGTTGTGTTGATTCAGAGATATTCTACAAAACATTGAGTGAAGTTAAAGCTTCCAAAAAGAGAAAAGGAAGCAGCCAAATAACCCTTTTTATTGACGACAACTTTTACACCCATGCAGTGAAGTGGTTAGTGGTAATGAAGACAGCAAAGACAGAACAAATCTGGCAAGTCAAGACGTAGCAATTATCAAAAGAAAAGGATGGAAACTGGAGGGTAGCAAAATATTATCCACGAACGGGAAAGAAAAGGGTTAAGAAATGTGAACTACACCAAGTTCTTTGCCAAGCCCATTCGAATATTGCGCACAAAGGAAGAGACCAGATGGACAAGTATATCGAGACGCATCAATTATCAAAAGAAATGAATGGAAACTGGAGGATGGCAAAATATTATGCAAGAACGGAAAAAAAATCTCCTCAAAAATGTCAACTACACCAAGTTATTTGCCAAGCCCATTCGAATATTGCGCACAAAAGAAAAGACAAGATGGACAAGTATAGCAAGCGAAACTACGAGTCCGTATCCCAAAAAGCAAAACAACTCTTTGTGTAAATCTGCTCAATGCACGGAAGAACAAAAGTCGAGTACCAGCAGGCAAAACAGCCTGTGATAGCCCCTATGCAAGCAAAAGGATGCCTAACACATTCGCAAATGGACCTAATTAACCTTAGAAACTTACCATGTACATGTTCATGTCATTGCAAACACATTCAATTGGATTCTGCACATGATTGATCATTTCATAAAATATTCATGGCTTTATCTATTGAAAAAAAAAGCAAGTCGGAGATGTATTGGAATGCCTGTCTCAATACTGCTGGTAATTTGGATTCCCTCAGAAAATACACACTGACAATGGACGAGCATTTAAGAATTCTCTGATGTCCCAATTCTGCAAGAACAATGGCACCACCCAACTTCATGGAGCTCCTAGAAAACCATCAACTCAAGGTTTGGTGGATAGTAACAATCAAACAGTGAAGCAAAACGTCAGAAATATCTTAAAAGAAAAGAAACATCGTCCAAATCATTGGTGTCAAGTACCAGGGGAAGCTTCTTAGAAAAGAACATTGTGGAACATGAAGCAACAAAACAAACTCCTTCCGAATTGGTCTTGGCATACCACCATGGAAAGAAACAAAAAATAGCCCAGATAAGAAACATGATCAACATTCTACCATGGAAGAAGAAGAAGAAGAAGAAGAAGAAGAAGAAGAAGAAGAAGAAGAAGAAGAAGAAGAAGAAGAAGAATTTTACTTGCTTAGACTCATGAACGTACGCTAACCACATCCCCTTACTTCCAGCACCGCCTTACTTACCAATATACACATACTTGCTAACAATTGATGGACTTTTTGTTGATGTTTCCTACTTTCAATTTCAACCTAGTTTAAAATTAAATTTACCTAGGTTGAAATCATTTCAACCTGAATTTCAAATTTACCTGTAACATACACATTTGTATGGCTTTCCGTAGAGATTTTTTTTCCCGTTACAGACTTTTTCTCCTCGACTTGACTCTTTAAGCGGAGCACCAGCCTGGCCCTGATAAACTCGTCTGTCAGTATTTCGCACTTGCAGAACGCGGCCAAGTTTCTCAATCTTGTGACGTAACTTTGAACAGATTCTTCGCCTTGTTACACACATGAATTGAATATCTAGCTTTAATATGCTACATTTCTGCTGGGGGGCTTCCAAGCATTTATCTATCTTCTTCATATTCATATATTGCTCTGAGAGGTTTAGGTTGAGTAGAACTTGTAGACATTCCTTACCCATTGCAGATCTCAAAGTCGCAAGACGGAGCGATTCTTCTCGCTTATGGAGGCCTGTTGCTATTCCGTAATCAATCCATTGCTGTTTGACGACGCGCTGGTTGCCAGCAACGTCGCCGTACTTGGCAGCGGAAAACTAGGCGAAATAACGTGCTGATGATAAAGGGGAGCAGGAGGTGGTACTGTACATGTGCTAAGTGTATATGGCGCGATAATTTGCACACTCGACTCCACAAGGGTCTTTCTGGGTTGTGTCGTCATCTTCTTACACTTTGAACACATGGACCACTTCGAAATTGCAAACAGTGGAAAGGAACAGCAATTACACCGTTTTGCATACGTGAAAAAGTTCGTATTGCTCAAAACAGACGTTTATGTTCTGACACCATGTTTTGACTCGTAGAAGGAATCAGTTAAAATTAAGTGATCTCTTTAAAGGCCCACTTTCACCCTACAGGCATTGCGTGCCGCGGAACAATTTTCATATATGAAAATCCCGTCTAAGCTGAAATTCATCCAATCAGATCGCTACGATAAGCAATGCGAATCAAACAGTCGAAAAGCCTGTCGGCTGAAGATGGGGCTTTAGTGACTATATAAGGAAACCCATACATCAACAAGAATGCAAGAACGATGCATTGTAACCGAAATGGAATAAAGCAATGATTAAAATTTAAATAATCTAACTCGAGCACAATTCCAGTGCAGCTACTTTCTTTAATTTTTTGAAAAGAGATTAACATCCATCAGCTCACCTGAACAATTCCGTCCGTCTCCAGTATAACCTTCCTTGCAGGAGCAGTTATATGAACCCTCGGTATTGGTACACACTGCTTTAGTGCTACAGTTATGTTTTCCCGATGAACACTCGTCGACATCTAGAAAAACAATTCAGGGCCACGGTCTTAGTTCTTGTTCTTGCATGACTGCAAATGACGTTAACATTGTCGTCATCAGCGTAGCCTGAAATCATACCCTTCCTCCCTACGTTTCATCTCGGGAAGGAGAGCATGATAAATTTTCTTGTCGGATTACATGTAAAAATGCCAAATTCTTTTTTTTTTTCTCTCTCTCTTCTCTTATTGGTCGTAAAACAATAGAGCTCTTTGGGCCTCGCTCGGATTGGTTACAGAGTTGCAAATCATAGTTCCGGTAAAATCGCCGAATATCTGATCAAATTAGAAGGACTTGAACAGGCTATCATTTCTAAAGACTCTGTTATTCAGATACCGTTGCTTCGTGTGCAATGACTTTTTTATACTTTTTTTTTTTTAAGGAAGAGTACAGAGAATGCATCCGAAGAATGGTTTGTCTAAAAGAAGACATTTTAGTTGTACTTCGTAAGGGATTCGGCAAACGTTTTATTTATTACTAGATCGTCCCACTTCCACTGGCTCCATAACGTTTGCAGTTGTGTTAAGTCCTCTAGAATATACTCGGAAGCAACAGGTCGTAAATCCAAAGAAGCCAAATTGTGGAATTAGCGCTGCGACGATCGGGGAATAAGTTGAGCATGACAGAGAGGCAGCGAACGGCAAATTTGACATTGTTTTCAAAAGCGCTTAATAATAGTTTAGCGACACAATTCTTTACAAAATGATAGTTGAGTAGCTGCTGTAAAGCTAGACTTTTTTCAAAGTCCATTTTCCTTGGAGATATAAGCATATCCTATTGGCGTCTTAAAATCGTTGTTTGCGTCTGATAACACGAATGATTCAGCTTTATCTGCGATTTTACCTTGACATTCTGCTCCTTGATGTTTAAACATTAGCGAGAGATTTTGTTTTTGGCCCCGTTTATATGGTCTCGGGTCCCCGAGATAACCCACGCCCCGAGTTACCCTGGGCGAGATATTTTTCCAGTCATTTGTTTAAAAGTTCTATCAACCGTTTACATGAGTAGGGCGAGACAACTCGGGGAGGCGAGTTGTCTCGCCTGGCCAGATAGGGTAACCCTGGTAGGCACAACAACTTTTTCACATGTAAGCATTTTGGCTCGACCACACGAGACGTGACAGCAAAATTTTAAAGCTTAAATGCTCACGCATAAATAAAAATGAAAGAAGCAACAGTTCGGGATTGATATGTGTTGCTAGCGTTCGCTTTGCGAATGAAAAGGTATTTTCCGTCAAAATTATCACTGCAGCCAACGAAAACTCTCGTTTCAAATACAGATGTTTATTTAAATTACTTAGTTAGGATTGTAAGTCAATTTTCTGAATGTGAAAACGCAACTATACTCTACAAAGAAAGAAGGGCAAATGATGATGCGTATTTTTTAAAGATACCTCTTACAATATTTGCATAATTCATCATAATTGAGTAAAATACGATCGTCAGGGTGAGTGTAGTCCTGAAAAGGACTGTTTGAGATGACATTGACTGACGTTTCGACAACCTGAGCGGAAGTCATCTTCAGGGTCAAAGTGATTTGTGTAGCGTCAGTAGACACTGTAAAAGCTCTGGCCGTAGATGTCATTGGTCAACTTATTGGTGATGTTATTGGTAGACTGTCAGTTGGGCCCAGATGTAATTGGCTTTGAAGACTAAACGGTGATTGGTGCGTACCAATATAGACGGATCGAAACGCACCAATCACACTGACGTTACACAAATGACTCTGACGTTACTCACAAATCACTTAGACTCTGAAGATGACTTCCGCTCAGGTTGTCGAAACCTCAGTCAATGGCATCCTAAACAATCCTTCTAAAGACTACACTCACCCTGACGATCGTATTTTACTTATATTGTGATATGCCTCCTGGATTCAAACCAGCTGATACATGAACTGCACGAGCCACGTCTAAAATTCCTATGACAACCAAGATGGCGACATTCAGTCCCGCGCGAACAAGCTCCGTTGTTTTAAAGAATTTTCTACTTCTATCCTTGGTGCTTACCATTAAAATGCACACCAGTCAATGGAAGAACCACTGTGCCTGTTCAAAGCATGCCAGAAAGAAACTTTCCATCGGCGTAGACCTAAAATATTCCCGAGAATTTAGCAATCGGAACTTGTTTGAAAAGACTTACGAGCACAAGAAGGAAAGTTCGTTGTCGTGGACATTCTTACACTCTTGGCATTCTACTGACCAACGTAGCAGCTTCAATCCTTTGATGTTAAAGATATGTGGCGATGTGGAATTAAATCCTGGACCGATTAATTATCCTTGTAAAGACTGCGGCAAGAGCGTTCGGAATAATCAAAATGCAATTTTGTGTTCTGAATGTAATAATTATTACTGGTTTCACATAAAATGCCTTAAAATGTCGTCAGCAATCATAAAGTTCTATCTAAAACACCCAAGCTTCGATACGACATATTCTTCTTGTGAATTGCCAAATTTCAGCGACTTATTCTTCGCTGATGAAGAAGATCTGGTTGATTAAAAGAAAGAACTTTTGAACGAGGAAAATTATGCAAATCAATCCATGGCAGACATTGCAAACCTAGCCTGCGAGCAGGCTCACTTGTAAACGCGAGCCGGCGAAGCCGGCGAGAAGAATGGGGCGAGGATTAATTTTACGCGTTGCCATAGCTCCTACTCCACAATAAAAACAACACACAACCCATAATTCCTCGATTCGCTCTGACGAAGGACTAACGCTCAAAACGTCAGCCTTTAGAATCCCTGTACGGTGGTCAATTTACATTATCAACTCGGTTGACAAAACTAAATTTTTGTATACTACTTCCGCACCGAAGCAGCACCACAGTTTCTATAGAAACTACCCCCTTCGTTTATTAGTTAAAAATGAAGCCTAGAGATTTCTTTAAGACCTTTCACTCATTTCTAAGTTCGAAAAGTAGAGACACAACAAACATTTCCATACGGATTAACGGAAGCATAATTAGCGACCAAAGAAATGTAGTGGAAGTATTTGGAGATTACTTCTCAGCAATGGCAAATGAAATTGGAGGCCAGTATGTCCTACAACTTGACGAAGACGACTTCAACATGCATTTCAGCGTGGACGCCATTCGTCATTCTCATCGTAGTCTTCACTTCAAATTAAACAAAATAGACTTTTGCGCAGTGGAAAACGAGTTATAGCCACGGGCTGGGACGCAATCCCCACCTTAATCCTAAACTCAACGGCCGTCAGTCTTACACCTTCGTTAACTAAACTTTTTAACACTTGTATTCAAGGTGGGCAGTAGCCAAGTAGGTGGAAGAGGGGAGTCTGGACCCTAGTTTTCAAAAAGAAAGAAAGGGCTGACTGTGTAAATTATAGACCAGTAACAATCCTGAACGCAGTAGCAAAAGTTTTTGAATGACTACTCAGCAAACAAATCACAGAGAGACTTGATACTCATTTATATGGTAAACTGTCCGCTTACAGGAAAACGCACAGCTGCGAAACCAACCTAATCCGCGTAACGGAGGACTGGAGAAAAGCAATGGATAACCAGGAATGCATAGCGGATTTGTTAACGGACATGAGTAAAGCATTCGACTCGATGCATCGTACGCTGATGATTAAGAAACTTGAAGCCTACGGATTCTCTCACCTGTCCTTAGTCCTATTTCATCGGGCGTAAAAACTGTGTTAAAATTAACGGTGTAACAAGCAAATGGAAAGGTTAGCTAAAGGACTGCCCGCTAGGTTTCAAAATGACTTATCTTTAAACGTACGTACTAGTAACTTGTTTATGTATGCTGATGATCATCAGGTCTATCAAAGTGGATGTAATATTACGGCTGTGATCTCTGATATGTCCAGGTTTGACCCTAATTAGATGCACGCGGATTTCAATAAGCGTCACGAAGTGTCCCCTTGCTCTTCTCGCCAACTTCAACATCACTCACGTAAGGTAAAGGTATAGGTAAAATCTTTGTTTAGACGCAGTATTTCCTTCAGGACTTTACAATAATGAATTAAATAAATCTAACTACCTAGCTAAAATTAAATTACTAAATACTATAATAAAAGAAATAATAAGAAACCTGCTTTACAAGGAAGCCGTGTATAAAAGTAAAATAAAAACTTACATAAGACTACTATTAAAGTGATAGTTCTTCAACTTAGATTTAAATTCATTAAGAGAGAGCGACTGCCGAATATTCAAGGGCAAACTATTTCACAATACAACCCTTCTACAGGACAGACTTCTAATTAGTGCGGGGCTGAGGGATGGGAAGCGTACATTATCAGAACGGAAGACAAAGTAAGAACTAAGATAGTTCGGAACCATATTATTTGCAATCTTATACATCAAAATTGATTTATTAACAAGGCGTTGACGGTCTAGTTTAACCCAGTTTACCATCCGCAACAGTTCATCAGTACTACGATCGTAATTTGAAAATGTTATGACGCGTGCAGCACGATTTTGCAATTTTTGTAACTTTTGGGTTCGGTTCTTTAAATAAGAACAGAACCATTGGTTAATGGAACCCTGAATACCATAAGCTTGTAATTTTGAAAGAAGAGTAGTGTGGTCCACCTTATCGAAGGCTTTCTTAAGGTCTAAAAAAACAACGGCATTAATAAAGCCATGATCGATGTTTAAAGACCAGTTATCGGTCGCTTCAATCAAAGCAGTAACCGTAGAATGAAGCGAGCGAAAGCCAGATTGA
>NC_090896.1:25514081-25531581 GCF_036669925.1 Montipora capricornis
CGGCAGAGGCTGTGTTGAAAAGCCGTACCGGGACTCGGGGACGGGGGCCTTGGGGACTCGGGGATGTGAGGACGTAAGGCCGTGGGGACTTGGGGACGTGATGACTCATTTTTACTATTTGTTCAACTTTTCATCATATTTCACAAAATCCTCGTATTTTGATCGTAACTGCATTGTACCCCAGTTTTATATAGAAGTCCCTCGTTTACACAATGTGAAACAAATATAGAGTAAATATATGCAGTATGTTTATCACGTGTCTTCATTTAACAGGTGAGTTTTATTATACTACTATCAAGTTTACACAGTGGAGTAATTTAGGTAAAAACCAACGGACAAATCACATTGCATTAAGTCCTTATCTATTTGACATAGGAAACATGACCGAAACGTTGGTATGACCATTTCTCAGGTCAATTTACAATTCCCAAGTATATCGAGGCTTGAATTTCAATAACTGGACAACCCCAAGCAAGATTTGAAAGTACTTCCATTTACTGCAAGCGGTGTTGCGTTACAGGCAGCCGTTGAGAATTTAAACGCGTTATAAGACTTTGTATGGGACATAAAATACCGTCGATTATGAAGCCTAAAAAATGCTCAATTTACCGTTCATTGAATAAAATGAATAAAACTGACTCACCTCTGCTGTATTCTTGTGCGTTTTGGTGCTTATTTTACCGTTTCGGGAATTCCGTGTTTTCACTGTTCTAGGACGAAGTGAAGGCTGCACACTAAGATTTCGACCGTAGTCAGCTCATGCAGAGGCGGTTTGCGCCTCGAAAATCCATCCCAGCCGCGATTTTTTCAAGCAAAGCTAAAGCCCCATCATTTGCGAACCTCGGTGAATGTTTCGTCGTCAAACATCCCCACGCACTTGGCTGGAAATGAGCATTTTCTGCTTCCGATTCCACGATAGCTGATGAAAATAACAGCCGGTGATCATGTGAATGGTCACTAAGCTTGTGTCCGAGGTTAAATTAACTCCACCAGATGAGGTACAGTTATTTCATGTACAACACTTACCCCCTTCCCCACAGCGTCACTCGTAACCATGGAGCTGTTCGAGAAGCCGCTGTGGGGATGGGGTAAGTGTTGTACATGAAATTACTGTACCTCATCTGAGCTGACTACGGTCGAAATCTTAGTGTGCAGCCTTCACTTCGTCTTAGTACATTGAAAACACGGAATTCCCGAAACGGTACAATAAGCACCACAACGCACAAGAATACAGCAGAGGTGAGTCAGTTTTATTCATTTTACTGAATGAACGGTAAATTGAGCGTTTTTCAGGCTTTATAATCGACGGTATTTTATGTCCCATACAAAGTCTTATAACGCGTTTAAATTCTCAACGGCTGCCTGTAACGCAACACCGCTTTGCACTCATAATTATTACACGCTCTCTAATGACGCGAACTTGGGCTGCCTATGTTTAAATAGGCAACAATAATGCTTCAAAATTAGGCAATTTTAAATTGAAATCGGCCATCTTTGTTTTTGTGTTTGTGTACGCCTGGAAATCAAGCTTAACCCATGTACCGTGGCTTTCTACGAGACCTCTGTGACAACTTCCATCGAATGGTGAGAGTTAATCTTTTCAGTAGTATCTATAAAGCTAACAAAACTTAACTACATTTCAAGTTAAGATTATTTTACTGGCTGGAAAAGCGCCTTCATGTAACAGTGAAAGTCGTCTATGTGGTGCACGTGTTTGATTCAGTTTTCTCGCTCCAATATAATAATATTTTGGACTGGCTGACTGATATTTCGGTATGAAGCGAATGTCACCAAGACCAATATTCACATACCCGAAGTTCCCGCTTAAAGTCCTCCTTGGCAAAATGACACATTCGAACAGACAACATAGCAGTCAGGTTTTCAGGTTTGAGAAATCCATCCACGTTTTATTTCGCTGGCCAGCTTTTCTTTCCATTTTCATTTTGCATCGGAAGCTTCGGTTTTTCTCAAGTCTACTCTAATTTGCTGGAAAAATCGGAGTCATCACTACATAGACGTCGGAGTCTAAGAAATTGAGAATAAGGAATGGATTTCTTGACATGTGATGGGGATGTGACGATGAATGCAACAAATAACTGCGAGAATCTGTAGGTTTGCAGTGCACACTGGTACATAGCACGTTGTCACTAATAGATACTTTGATATCTTGGAAAGCCAATGAAGTTTCCAAAATTTCCCAGGTACATTTAAGAGACGGATGAAGAGAATTGACGGAGGTTACAAATTGATCGAGTTCTTCTCTGCTGGATGAAATAGTGCCGATGCAGTCGTCGATGTAGCAGCCGTAGAGTTCAGGTTTGGGGCCATTGTACTGATTAAAAAAATGGTGTTCAGCATATCTTACAGAAAGATTGGCATAGCTAGGTCACATTCTTGTGTCTATCGCTACAACTTTAATTTGTTTGTAATAGGTGCCGGCGAAAGAAAAACTGTTAAGCGTAAAAACTAGTTCGGCAAGGCGGAGTAGCGTTTCCAAGCTTGCTTCTTTGACAATGGGCATGCGTTGATCGAAAAGTGTTTAAGTGCTTGAAGACCTTCGCTATTGGGAATGACTGTGGATAGAGATGTAATGTTCATGGTGAAAATAAGTCTGTCTAGTTTCATCTCCCTCAAAAGCGTACTTGAGCAGGTCAAAACACACCCCAAAAGCGGTAGTTGTTGCTGTGAAAAAGCCTTGCTATGTGTATTGAGCAACACCTGAAGGTTTCGTCGGCTTATTCTAAACACTTCCCCGTGTGAAACCGAACAAATGCGTTTGCTGAAGCATCAAAGACAGCTGTCGCATAAGTAAGAAATTGAAAAAGAAAAGAAGATACGCAAGTCGATTATTTCTATGTCGCATGTTCAAGGTTTTCGTCTTGTGGCTGATTTTTGCCGCCCAGATTGATTGATCAGAGGATCTGCAAGTATTTAGTGGCTTGAGTTCCTGTCACATTTATGGCCTACATGGCCTACTGCCTATTGAACTACAACACCGTTTATCATAGTTTATCTTACATTAAAATTTTTTGGAGCAGAAAGATCACACAACATTGAGAAAGTGATCGGGTAACGAAGAACTTGGTAAGGTCGAACACGTTTGTTGACTATTGCTACGTCATAACACATCATATCCAAGATGGCGCTCTCCAAGTCACGAAAGAGGCAACTTCAAAGTGCTCACATTTTAATAGGGAACTGGAAAAAACGGCACTTATTTTCGAATTCCTGAGGAAAAGTTCTGGTAATTTAGAGAAACATTTGTAAGACCTTACTTTCCCTTTAAGTTTCTATGCATCAACACTGAGCAACAACAACAGCAGCAACATGCGCTGCAACGTGAAAGCTCAGTTAAAGGGTCAGATCAATGGGCTATCAGTCGGGCTCGGTAACGGGTGGCGAGAAGTACTTTTCGAGGAATTAATTTTTAAATTTCGGTGTGTATTTAGCTGGTACTTGAGAAGCATACAGCTGATGGCTCTTGCAAAATATAACGCATTTGAGAGGCCAAACCCCGGGGGGGAGGGGGGGGGGAAACCATATGAAACAGACGGGAATGCTCGTCGGAAATTTTGAATTCGACCCCTAAAGGAGACCAATCTAGGCGTGGCTTAAGCAAATTTTGACCCCTAAAAGATACCGTTTAAAAACACAAAAATACGACACGCAATGAGTTTTAATGATAAAAAGGCATAATCATCGAATGCTTTTATCTAAAAAGAAAATTTAAAAGGAAATTTGACTTCTGTTTCTCTTCGCGTAATTCTGTGGTACTTCGCAGAACCCTAAACGAGACATTGGTGGCATAAAATATTGGCGTTTTGCCCGGAACACCCTAAGCGAGACCAAAATCCAAAATTTACACCCCTAAGCGAGACGACGAGCATCCCCGTCTGTTTCATATGGGAGTCCCCCCCCCCCGGGGGGCCAAACGAACCTAGGAAAGGGATTTAAGTACTACACCGTAATAATTATGCAATTCAACTTCCTTCTTACGTTAGGATGTTCTCCCATCTCTGAAATTCTATACTTGGAAAATGATTCAACACGTCCCCGAGTTCCCACATCGCCATCCTACTTTTCAACACAGCTGGCGGCGGAAGACGACTCGTTAAGAAATTGTATCAGGCGTACTTTTCTTTAGGGAGGATGCAAAATTTACGCCTTATCCCAGGTTATCATCAGCAGAGTCCATATTAGAGGTGATGTTAATTATATTCCATATTTTTCCCTTATCATTACCAGTGTATTGATCGCCAGCATATATATCCCAATTTGCATGTACACATATAGGATCCCTAGGTGATCTAATTAACACACTACATCCTCGCTGAAGTTATTCATTGGTGTTACATATTCGTCAACATCTATAACAATAATAAATGACTCGCGCAAAAGGTGTAAACAATAATTATAATTTGAAGTGTTTTTTTGTTGCCTTCTCGTATTATACCTGTTTCGCAATGATCAGATGTGAAGCCAATAGGACATACGCAACAATATCCTTTGTCTGTGTATCCTGATTGGCAAACACCTCCGTTTTGACAATGGTTTGTCTCACAAGCGCTCTGGAAACAAAAAAAAGGTGAACGAATTAGTCAAGAAGAAAATTATTTTGCCAGTTTTGTATTATTTTCCTATGAAAATTAAACTGCAACTATGTGTTACTGCTGTAAAGCTCATACATATATTAGTTACGAGTTCATTTATTAAAAGAACACACAGATGCCGCGAATGGCCAGAAATTATTTGCGCGTTTTCATGATGCTCTCGTTAGGTCAAAACTTCTTTTTTTCCCATTTACGATGGCTGACGCTTTTCACTATCCCATTAAACTGCTTTGAAAACTAAAATGACGGTAAGGGTTTAGTAAATACCTGCAATTTCGCTAGGCACTTTTGTCCTACCACCTGTGGTTCGCAAGTGTGGTTGTCGTTTCTTATGTCTCTTAGGATGTTTGTTTACTATTTAACACGAAACAATTCCGCTTTGATCCAACTGGATCTCAAAATTTAACAGCAGTTTCTTGTCAAAGAAACTGGTCTTTGTAAAAATTAAAGATTAAATAATTTGCTAGTAATATATAGATTTAGCCAAGGCTAAAAGCGGAGCTCCCTGGTCATTTTTTTCTTACTGCCGGTAGGATTAGTAAAAATAAAAGGTTTTCAGATTCTCGGCGTCTTGGTGTTTCCGGTTACTGCATGTCATTTTCTTTGCTTTATTCTATATAAAAATTCATTGCCCAACTAATGAATTCCACGCTAAATTTTACCAGAAAAACCGATCTCGCATAAATCACGAAGCGATGAGTGTTTACCATTTATATAATTAGAAAAAATTTCCGGAAATTCCGGTTGGTTTGTAAATGGAACACGACTTTGGTTCGTTCCACTGGAAAATTTCCGGGAGCAGTGGGACGCCTGAGATGGTAGTCCTGTTTTCCCGTTGGAAACTTTCCGATGCAAATGTGTGTTCCATTTACAAGTTTTGAAAGGTCTTACCAGTTCCAGGCAATTCACGGCCATATCTTTAATTTTGGCGCGTAAATCTCAATCACCAGGCGGCGAACGGACCTGACTCAGAGTTAAATGGAACACGTTTTTCACCCGATCGAAATTTCCACTGTCGAAATGTCCGTATTTTTGGTAAATGGTAAACAGCCAAGTACACTCTCAGCGAGCGAATGGAAAAGGAAAAAATGCCATTTCGGAGTAAACGGTCATGATAGCCAGCAAATAGGAATCACGCTAAAATAAGAAACTGTCAGGAAACTTTGTCAGTTCAATGTCAAAATAGAGTTTTACTGATTATTATTATTTATTATTATTATATACTTTAATTATCTGAAAACGAAATCATTTACAGTTTGAAACACGCCAGCTTGGTTTGGAACAAGAATCGGCAAAATACTGCAAAGCAACCAAGAAAGGACAAACTTCAAACAAGATCCGCTCCAACAAATGACCCTTAAGTACTTTAAACCTTTAGGTGCTGAAAACACAAGTTAGTGATATTTCTCCCTAATTTTACGAAAATTCATTGCGATTACGTGTTTATAATATATGGGCACATTTTTCTTCTTACTGTCGAGGCAGATGGAGAAACAGTTGGGCAAACGGATTAAAAAGCGCTTGTTCAATCGTATTTTAGAGAATAAAAATTCGAGTTTCATTTTTTGAACAAAGGAAAACCCAATTAAATTACTAATCTTTTTAAAAATATGCATCCGTAAAAACAGCAAACGGTTAGAGCCCAAGTAAAGAATTTGTGGAGTAACTTCTTTCACCAAGTTTGAGCTTTTACTGGTATTCTGTTTTGTCGTTGTTGTTTTCTTTCTCTCTCCTTTCGTTTCAGGCATCATGCAACCTTATCAGAGCTTCTAAAGATAAGCCAAAACTTGAAATACAGAGAAAAAAGCAACTCCAAAAAAATTGAAAATAAACATTCAGCTTTAAGTTTATGTCCCCCCGATGCTTGACTTGAATAACTGCGTAGCCGCCAGTGTGGACCACAGATATGATATTTCAAACTGGATTGAAACCGTTTTCCACCTGAACACGAAATGCATTGACTGTTAAGACATATACTATTCACGTAGTATGCCTGTGTAGTCGCGTCGAGCCACAGAAAGCCCGCGAAAATTGGAGCCTCGTTTATGTTTTGGTGATATAACCTGGGTTGAACCTGCGATCCAATCGAAAACCAGTACCTGGTTAGCAGTCAACTTAAAAATACAGCTGACCTCAATGGGCTCTAAACTTAAGCCCGGGATATAGTCACGTGATATTGGTCAGTGGATACCTTGATTTGACAGTTGGAAATTGACCATAACATGGATGTCCAATATCAAAGATGTATGCTGTAAACTAGGGTGATACTGGTCACATTGGCATACATGGACGTACGGACGTACGTAAGGACGTACGGACGTAGGGACGGTCGATGACGTCATAGCTATAGAACCAAAATTTATCGCATCGATGGGTTGCTATATTTTCTTAATTATTGTGCTCCGCGCGCGTGGAGCTCAGCTGTAAAAAAAATCCATAATACTTTTTGTTGTCCCTTCAAAATTTTGCGTAAGCATTGTTCCTAGTTTTTTCTTGGGACCATTGTAAGTCCCAAGAGCAAATAGAAACAATTAACTCGAGTAGATCTAAATCGTTATGTGGAACTAAAGGAGAAAATGTTTCATAAGCAATACAACGTTGCGACCATATCTCACGGTCTTCTTCAGGCAACTGACAACTTGTTACGTGACAGAAGTGCCACGTGACAAGCAGCTACCAATCAGTCTCACTGAAACAATGCTTATGCAACATTTCGGGGGGCCAAACAACGAGTATTATGATATTTTTGATATTGGCTAATTGTGCAAATAGAAGGCATAAAGAATTCTACTAGAGTTTATACTAAAGAATATTAGTCTGAAACAATCGCAAGCTTTGGGAGAAAATTAAGTCTCTCGACAATCCACTTCATCACCTCTTACCGCCAACTAGGGTAGAGTTTTACGAAATAGGGGTCATTCTTTCATTACACTAAGAATAAGGACTGAACGTTTTAAGAGGAGGAGAATGAGAAGGAGAAGGAATGAGGAGGAGGAGGAGATAAATTCGGACAGATACACAAAGAAAAAAAGAAAAAAAAGAGAGACAAGGAAATATTTTTGATAATTCTAAGTTTGGCTCTTACATGTGCTCCATGGTAGAGGAAACCATCTCTGTCCTCAAGCTCTGCACCATGATTTCGGTGTGTTGCGTTGTTCAAATCACATTGCTGTGTCCCACTTTCAAAATTAACACTGACGCAATTGGGTTCTTTGTAACACATCCACTTACAGTGATCCTTATCCTGGACTTGTACAGTCTTTATGGTATGGTTTACAAGGCTTTTGTTAGCAACAAAAAAGAAATGTGGGAAGAGCAGTTGACGACACTCACCTGCAAAATGCAAAGTTTGATTTTCAATGTGTTTTTCATTTGCATTTTACACATTCAGAAGCACAGTGTGTGGGAATATTGTGTTATGACTGCGAGTTAATTAATATCTTTTTTCCTTGTATATAATCAAGGAGTTTATGAAATAGCCTAAGCAAGTCTTTCCAGGCTTCATTGCGCATAATCCTGCTTACGTGTACACTGTTCAAGTCACCTGGAACTTTCGAGCGATTGCGGAAGTGCAAGTATGCGAGAAAAAAAATCAAAAGGAAAAAAAAATTGGAAACTACTCGTATATCTATAAAAAAAAAAAAAAAAAAAAGAAGAAGAATAATGAAACACAGTTTTCTTGGAGATGAAAGGTCTTTTATTTCTGTCGGAAACTGGAAGAATTCATTTAATTACCTTGATGATTGACGATAATTTAACACCAACTAAGAATTGCGTGATTGTCTGATAATGTACTTTGCCCCGATCAGTTTTTCCTGACTGAATTGTTGAGTTGAGTCGAGTGTTGTAGACTATAATGCAGAAGAATTAAATTGTGAGTATACAGGAAACGTTTCTTGTTGTGCGTTTTTGACAAAGTGGAAACTCCGACGAGACGTTGTTAAGCAACATGGAGACACAAATTGCGGATTTGAACGGGAAAATAAAGACACTCAGCTTTCGAGTGAAAAAGACGGACGAGGTACTAAAGAAGGATGATCTAGAAGCTTCAGAAAGACACAGAACCTCGCCAGAAACTCTGGTAACAGCACTGAACACGTTAGAGGAATCAATAGAGGAGAAAAAGTTCGTAAATGGCGAGGACGAAGAGTCATTTCAAGAATGGACTAGCGGAATTGAAGAAGTTGTGAATCAAGCGGATGAATGTATGCGTGAATTGTGAATTGACACGCCAGATTGGGCAGATCGACCGCAATTTGAAGCACGCAACTGCTCTTTACGAGCACAAACGAGAAATCGAATTGGAGAAAGAGAAACTGAGACAGAAGCAAGACGCTGTTGAGCGTGCACATGCAGAGGAGTTAGAATGTGAAAAGAAAAAAATGGAGTTGAAACAAGCTCAAACAGAACTTCAACTCCGCCACCGGAAATTACAGCGATGTCTAGCAACGTGGTAAAAATGCCGAAGCTAGTAATCACAAAGTTTGATCACACACCACAAGACTGGGTGCGGTTTTTGGGGACAGTTCGAAACACAAATTGACAAGTCCGCTACCCCTGAAGTTACTAAATTCTCATACTTGAAAGAATTGGTGGATTTGAAGGTGAGAAACCTTATCGATGGCCTTCAGTTTAACCCCGAAGGTTATAATAGGGGCTAAAGATCTACTCGCAAAACGATATGGAAAAACGACCGAAGTTGTGGGAACCTACGTAAGGAATATACTGGAACTCCCTACTGTCAGAGAAAGGGATGTCAAGAAGATTCACGAATTTTACGAGATACAACTTTTCAATGTTGAGTCGCTGCAAACAATTCAGAGCATAAACAAACTGGACGCCGCTGTACGTTTCACATTTGACAAGCTAGATGTAATTAAGAACGAGCTGGCCATGAAAACTGGAGCGAATGGACATTTGTACAATTTCATGGGGCGCTCGAGAAATGGACAATTAACAATCCAGTTCAAGGAGTGGAAAGTTCAAAGCCAAAGACTGTGACAACTGTCAATCGAAGAGAGAAATCGAGGGCGTTCTACGCAAAACGTGATGAAAAAAAATTAATAAGGGAACATCCGAGGCTGTCTATTTAGCCAGAGTCCAGATCACAAGGCTGTTAACTGTGACAAGGTTGTGAGTGTTGAAGCGAGGAAAAAGGTTTTCCTAGAGAAACGTATGTGTTTTAATTGCTCAGGAATTGGGCACCGAGCAAGAGAGTGCAAAAGCAAGTCCACTTGTCAAGTATGTCACGCAAGACATAATGCATCATTGTGCGATAACACCCAATTTCAAGCTCAGACACGTGAGCCAGGGATGACAGCACATCACATCGGCAACTCGGCCGTAATTCATCCTGTCGTGGTAGTCACGATTAATGGATACAAATTTAGAGCCCTGTTGGACAGTGGAGCAAGTCATTCGTACGCCTCCGCTACTGCGATCGACTTGATTAATGCAAGTTTAAAATCGACCGGTTTAAGACAAATAGCGATGCTGACTGGCGTCACAACAAGAACTAAGCAAGTTTTTGGAGTGGGTATCAGATCAGTTACTGGTGATTTTGAGCTCGAAGTGGACGTCACCAAAGTCAACAAGAGAGAGTTGCTGATTTTAGAAAACCCTCGTTACAACCAGCCGATAGAAGGGAACTCTCACCTCAAGGGAGTACGAATGGATGATGTCGACGACAAAGCTAAGGTGCCTGTAAATCTCATACTGGGTGCGAACGAATTTGCGAAAATGCGGACAGGAGAACGTTTGCGTGTGGGTCGTCGTCGTGGGGACCCAGTAGCGGAGTATACCCGTTTTAGGTGGACAGTCATGTCGCCTGGCGCAGACCAAGATTTATCACCTGTTCATTTGCCGGTGAATTCGAACTGTGACTTCGAGAGATTGTGTGCACTTGATGTTCTTGGCCTAGCAGATACGCCAGCCGGGGACCAGTTTGGTGTCTACGATAAGTGTAAAAAGCAACTGACGCGATTACCTGAAGGTTGGTACGAGACGAGCCTGCTTTGGAAAGGTATTTGTCCTTCCCTACCAAATAACCATGACGGAAGTATGCGACGACTAAATTCCCACTTGCGGAAATTACGCCGAAAGAACATGTTGGACGACTATGATGACGTAATAAGAGAACAGTTGGCGGAAGGCGTAGTAGAACGGGCACCTGCCGAAGTCTCCGGGAGAGAGTTTTATTTGCCACATCGTGCGGTTGTTCGTGAGGGTGCGGAAACAACAAAGCTTCGAGTCCTGTATGATGCGTCTGCGCGAGCTCACGAAATGGCCCCATCACTAAATGAGTGCCTACATGCAGGCCCGCTTCTGCAGAACAAGCTGTGGAGCGTTCTCACTCGTTGCCGCTTCCACCCTGTGTTGGTGACCAAGATGCCTTGCGCTTTCACTGGATCGTAGACAAGACTGCGAAGGAAGTGGAAACGCTATGATTCACCAGGGTTGTGTTTGGCCTTGGCCCATCGCCATTTCTTCTAAATGGGATGATCCAGCAACATCTTCAGAATTTAGAGACGAAATGCCCCGAAACCGTCAACGAAGTGCGGAAGAGCGTATATGTCGATGACCTTATTTCCAGAGGAAGTACTACAGACAAGGCTAAGCAGTTGAAACGAGAAGCTATCGAGATCTTTAATGACGCCAAGTTCGAGCTACACAAGTGGCACTCTAATAAGGAGGGGCTTGAAACTGATTGTGAAAATTACGAGAGGTCTTTCGCCAAAGAACAGCTCAACAATGTGTCAAAGCCAGAAGGGATCAAAGTACTTGGTGTTAGTTGGGACAAGGTGCAGGCATAACCCATGACCCGGAGCCTACAGCTCCCATACTGGGCCTATGTAACGGCATTTTTACAGACCGATCTATTTTTAGACTATCTTTTCTGGAAAAAAACAAAAGCGGTTCCGGTTCGGTGACCCTATGACGTCTGCTTATGGTCATCGGGCTCCTGTGGGAGTCTCATTCGTCGGAAATTTAATCTAAAAATAAATAGGTCTGTGAAAACGCCATTACACGAACACAGTAGAGTTGTAGGCTCCGGGTCATGGGTTCCTGGTGCAAGACACCCTTCACGTTGACTTTCCAAGTCCACCAGCCGAACGGACGAAGCGAGAGATCCTTACCAACTTAGCAAAAGTGTACGATCCGCTGGGTTTAGCATCACCAGTTTTACTGGAGGGCAAACAGCTATACCGGGAAACCTGCGTTCAGAAGAACGCGTGGGATAGTCCGTTACCGGAAGACTTAGTGGTACAGTGGACGAAGTGGAAACGGAACATCCCGGATGTCGTTACAGTACAACGCTGCGTTCCTCTTCACCAAGGAGAAATTCAAGAGATACAATTACACGCATTCGGCGACGCCAAGGATTAATCACCGCAAAGGCTCGGCTTGCCACACAAGGGTTAACCATTCCCCGACTGGAAATCGTGTTAGGTCATATGGCAGTCAATCTGGCCAACAACGTGCGACAAACATTGGAGGGACTCCCACTAGCGGCTGATATCAACTGTTGGTTGGACAGTTCTGTCGCCCTTCACTGGATCAATGATCACGGAGACTACCGCCAATTCGTTGCGAATCGTGTGAGGAAGATTTAAAGGCACCCGAAAGTTTTATGGCATCACGTCCCGGCAGTCGATAACCCTGCCGATCTAGGAAGTTGAGGTGGTAGTGTGAGTGGAGCAGAAATTTGGTGGAAGGGGCCTTCGTGGCTGGGAGACCCCGCCAAGTGGCCACCTGAGAACAGAGCCAAGCCCCGAAAGTAGAGCAGAGAGTAAGGTTCAAAAAGAACTTGTCACTGTTGGTGTCGAAGGGAGAAACGAATTCGATGACCTTCCCGAGAAGTTTGGCTTTCGTAAAGCCATGAGGATTGGTGCTTGGAGCTTGCGATTCTTGCGCAATTGTTGTCCTCCTTCCAACAAGATCCGTAGACCTCTGACAACGGCAGAGCTAGCTGAGCATGAGCTGTTTTGGATCAAGAGAATGCAGAAAGAGGGGATGAGAAATACAAATTTTATCGCTTTATCGCGGATCAAGAGCAGCTCAACCTACAACAAAACAAACATGGTGTGTTGGAATGCCGAGGTCGTGTACAGGGAGATTATCCCATCTACCTGCCAGATTCGGTTCTTTTTACAGCTAACCAGCATAACAGCTAACAGCATAACCACGTGACTACACTCCATGGGGGAGTTTCTTTGACGATGACGAAAGTGAGAGGAAAATTATGGGTACCCCGACTGCGGAAGTTAGTCAAGAAAACGGTGAAGAACTGCAGTGGCTGCAAACGCTTTCAAGCAGTAGCCTTGAAGAATCCACCCACCGCACTGCTGCCTAGCGAGCGAACAGAAGGAAGTACACCTTTCAATGTGATAGGTGTTGATTTCGCCGGTTCTGTGAAGTACCGCAGCAAGCGCAAGGAAGAACGTAAAGCGCACGTGATCTTGTGTTCGTGTAGCCTTACTCGCGGAGTGTTCTTAGAGTTATTTCCAAGTTTGGAGACTACCGATTTCATCCAAAGTTTAAAGCGCTTTATTGCCAGGAGAGGACGTCCATCGAAAGTCTATTCAGACAATGGGAAAACCTTTGTCGCCGCTGCCAAGTGGGTAAAGAAGGTGCGGAGGGATGAAAGATTCCATTCCTTCCTGAGTGAGTATTCCATCCATTGGCAGTTCAACCTCGCCGAGCGCCATGGTGGGGTGGACAGTATGAGCGTCTCATTGGATTGATGAAGTCCATGTTCTACAAAACAGTTGCCCAAGGTCTGCTTACCTGGGAAGAACTGAGTGAAGTTATCCTGGATATTGAAGTTGCGATGAACAACCGCCCGTTGTGTTACGTGGAAGACGACATGCAACTTCCGACGTTAACACCGAATGTTTTCCTGATACTAAACTCCAGTGTTCTGCCCGAGTTGCAGCCCTATCACATAGAAGAAAGAGATTTAAGGAAACGCGCCAAGTTCCTGATGAAAACGAAAGATGTGATGAAGCGTAGGTGGACGACCGAATACTTGAGCGCGCTGCGTGAGCGTCACCGGCTCAGTCGCGGAAAGAAAGGGAAAGCGAATTCTCTGGCTGTTGGAGACGTTGTTATCGTGAAGTCCTAAGAACAAAACCGGAATTGCTGGCCACTGGGGATTGTGGAGCAACTGATTGCTGGAAGAGATGGAGTAGTTCGTGGTGCTAAGTTACGGGTCGGACGGTCACACGTCGAGCGTCCTGTGCAGCTGTTGTACCCGTTAGAGCTGTCCTGTGATGAAGACGACAATCACGAAACAGCTGTGACACTCAACCCTGACGCACCAATGTTCAGACCCAGGAGTGATGCTGCTGCAGCCGCGGAACTCCAAGTGAAAGATATCATTCAAGCGAACTGAATTGAACGTTATTTTAGGCCGAAGAATTTATGGACAATTTTACTCGTTAAGAATTTCTCGTGACTCTTTGTTTGTTAAGACGTAGCAGTTACCTTCTTGAGCATATGTCTCGTTACCTGCGCACGAGTCATATGGGGGAGTGTGTCGGAAACTGGAAGAATTCATTTAATTACCTTGATGATTGACGATAATTTAACACCAACTAAGAATTGCGTGATTATCTGATAATGTACTTTGCCCCGATCAGTTTTTCCTGACTGAATTGTTGAGTTGAGTCGAGTGTTGTAGATCGTAACGCAGAAGAATTAAGTTGTGAGTATACAGGAAACGTTTCTCGTTGTGCGTTTTCGACAATTTCATAAGTACCGAGATTCATCCACGAAAACCATTGTGAATACAATTCGTACTGATTCTAAATGTAGAAAATCAGGAACACAAACGACAAAATTTCACTGTGAAGAAATATCGTTCTTCCAATCAGAAACGCGAACGACGAAATTTCACTAGTGATGAATGAACGTATCGAATGAAACGTCATCCGACTGCCGTTGCACAAAAACCGCTCGCTTTGAAAAATGGCCGAGAAAAGGTTCGCTTCTGAGTTGCTCAGTTGAAGAATTTGTTTTAGAACAAGAAAACAGAAATGTCGCTCAAAAACTGAAGGAGATGTATGATTGCTTGAACGACTTTTGAAAGCGAATGTCGACCGCAGGAAAATGGAAGTTATTCCAGCGGTGAACTGAATGAATACTGAATACATCAACCAATTTAATCTCCGTCCTCACTAAAGACGGCAATAGGGACTTTAAGATAGTCGACAACGGTAGGCTGGGACGGTTGGATGCGTATACCGGAGACTTTGGACGAGTACGGTAGAAAGGCGCGAAAATTTTTAACTTAAGATTCGGCCAACACGACCGTAGGACGGAGGAATAAACATGTCTTTTGAAGACGCGAGAAATTCTCTTGTAATTTCTTTTGCAGAAGGTTCAATTAGCGAGGAGGAATTTCTTATTTTATACCATGAATACGAATCAGTGAATCCTCTTTATCCTTACTGGGAATTTGAACCATTTTGTTTAGATTCCTTGGATTCTAGCGAGTGTAAATCCGCAAAGGGGAATTGGTTCATAAACAAAAAATACGGCTACAATTATCTCTTTTACCTTTCTTTTCTGCTTTCCTCCTGTGTCATGGTGGATTATGGATAACGCTACATTGAGAACAAGCAAATTTTGGTTTGAGCCGCGATGTGGCCGAGTGATGTCTTTGAATGAACTCAGAATTTTCGCTAGATTTTTTCATTTCAGCGATGGATAAATCAAGACAAACACAAGCAAATACACATTTAACCCACTGGGTGATCAGTTTTCAATGCATAATAAAGGAAAAGACTAAAATAGTGCGAATAAGTATGGATGAATTCCTACCGTTTTCACCGTAGATTCCACGACGAGAAACCCGGCGAAAAAGCACGACGGTCAAATGTCACGGGGATTTTGCGTGACATAACACTCATCTAACCGTCCTAGTCTACCGTCGTGTACTATCTTAAAGTCCCTAATGAATACGAGCCGACTTTCCTTCGAAGTTTAGTGGCTAGCTTGGAACGACAAATGAAGAAAAAGGGTTATACCGCAAGCGTAAGAAACGACCTGGTATTTGAGAAAACCAGAGAGGTTCTTTAGTCCAAACAAAAACAGCTAAAGAAGCAAGGAAAGGGAAATCAACCCAAAGCGCCGGTAGCTTTGACAAGCGACGAACTAAAAACACTCTTCACTTTGGACTACTTTGTAATATCTGAAACACAGTATGTGTTGTAAATTTTATTAAACAAGTTGTCGGTTGGGCGATTTTAAACCATTGTTTATCGCTTTCATCGCACCACTCCATTTGTGCAAAGTAAAATTGTCTATCAAGCACTACCACGAAGAAAACTTCAGTACCTATGAAATACACACATTACAGCATGGAAAATGCTTTGTACGATTTTTATTCACTGGTTGTTTCGTATCAGAAAACTCACTCGTTCGCTGCGCTCACTCGTTCGTTTTCTGATACTATTCAACTCGTGATTAAAATCGTACGCGCACATTTTCCATGAAGTAATCTCTACTTTTCGATCAACTGAACAAATTTGATTGCAAACGTACCGTTGCTGAGTGGTGAAGGAAAAAACAGCGTTTGAAACAAAACAAAACAAGATAAAACCAAAAATAAAGTAAAACACCATCAGCTACTACCTTTCCCGACTATTTTTTTATTTCAAGGAAGGGCAGGGACCTCATCTAGAAAAAGGTCATGGCGGACAAAATAAAGATGTAAAATTGAAAGAGCTTCAGAGCGGTTGCTGATTAAAATAGGTTCGAATGAATGTTGACGGCACTTATTTGAAAGAACATGATATCTCAACTGAATCAACTTCCTGGTAGTTCCCCGCTATTAATAGTTGGTATTATAGAACATAATTGTTTTATTCGGTAGCAGCCAAAACGCGGGGCCGACGTCGGGGTGTCATTTTTTTCCATTTTTTTTTTGGTTTCAATTTTTGTCGTTATTCTCCTGTAATGTTACGTTGGAATGTTCGGCATCTTTCCTTCATTTATGGTGGAAATAAATAAAAAAATATGGGAAATACGGAAGCTACGAAAGGGACATCTTTGTTTGTTTTTTCGAAATAAGAGAATTTCAGAAATTGGAGTTTTTATGGCTAATATATGCTAAGTCCTAGAGACACTGAAGACTCGCTGAGCTCCACATTTTAAAACTAGATTTTTAATGTTTACGTCTTAAAAACCTTTTCCGCAATACAATTAAGACGAAACAGACCATAGCGACAGTTCCACGATAGTCGTCACACAACGTTCTCATTTGCTTGTTTCCGCAAAATTGTTTTCAATGTTGTTGTCTTTTTTATCGTGATATAGGATTCGATCCCTTGAAGTCCAAATAGAATTGGCTAGCAAGTTCCCCTGCGACTCGTGCGTAGTAAAGATGGACAACAACATGACATCAACACGAACAAACAAGTGGAGAACGTTGCGTGACAGCGTAACGATCATCGTGGAACTACGATTCTTTTTTTTTTTCTCAAGAAGTAAACATTACAATGTTATTTTAAAGTGTGCAGCTCAGCGAGTCTTCAGTGTTTCTGGCAGTTGGCGTATATTTCATAAACTCCAATTTCAGCATTTTCCGAAATTATCTCAATTTTGAAAAACAAACTCAGATTTTCGGAAAGACGAAGTCAGATGCTCGCAAAAAACCAACTTCGATTTTAAAACACACACACACACACACACACACACACATACACACACACACAAAAAAAAACAAAGTCCGATTTCGAAAAAAAACAACTAAGATGTTCTTTTAAGTTCTTAAAAGAACTTTCATAGCTTCATCCTTTCGAGGTATTCCCTTTTTTCTCGCTTTGACCGGAATTCCCGGAAGTTTCTGTACCATTTGTCAAAAATTACAAGTGCCAGAGAAAATA
>NC_090896.1:25536581-25541581 GCF_036669925.1 Montipora capricornis
TTTTTATAATTTTATCTTGTTGTTTCCTTACATGAGCGATACCTATATGCTGCGCCCCTCTAATCAGTATTAACTACCGCTCTCGCTTGATCTCTCCTTTGAAACCGCAATAAAGATAAACAATTAATTAGAAAAGACAAGCTAGGCTATCTGATAGACAAGACAAAAAATATACATTAAGAAAAATTGACAAAATAATCTAAAAAAAGTTAGAAACATACCATCCTGGCAAGCAGATAGGACGTCAAAGAAAAAGAGGGCTGAGAAGATAACAAAATGGATGAAAGAGCCCATGGCGATTTTCTTCTACCACAGTCGCATTGCTGACGGGCGCAGAATGACTTCACGTTTGACGGCCCTGATATATTTCAAAAGAGGCGTGCAGGTGGAACGGAAATGAAACGAAATAGCCTTGCATCATTTAGCGAATGAAGCCTATTATTCTTGTAATTTTATTCCACGTTGACAGCTGTTTCTTCAATAAGAAACTGTTTTAACCAATTTTCTTTGACTGTTGAATGCCATGCAACTTTCTGAAAAGCAACCATTGCGCAGAATACAAGTACTAGTAAAATAAGTTACATTCGTGTACCTCAAACGATCAATTTGACAAAGCAAGAGTACTAGATTGTGAGGTTTTCGATTTTCATGAAAATATCACTTATTAATTAGTGTTTCTTTTGGTTTCTTTAGTGAGTTCTATCAAATTATTCAAAACTAATTTGTCCCTTCAAAACAGAATGACTTTAAGGCATTCAATCCACGTTCGCGACAGTCACCATATGAGAAACTCATCATGAATTATTTAGGAAATGCTGAAACGGGTTGACCACTTCGCTTCTTCTATGCACGAAACCTGTCTGTCTAAATAAGTTTGGGTATTTAGAAAAAGTCGCAATTAACTAATTGAACATTTTGAATACTTTTTTTTTTCATTCATTAAAAAAATTCGCAACAGTTCTCTTTAGAGATTTTTTACATATTCTTAAATTTCGTAAAGTGTATTAAGGTAGTTGAAGTAGATGCCGTGAAATGTCATCCTGTTTTGATATAGCAAACACGTGATCTTCTATTTTGACGACAAAATTTAAACCGCATATCTTGTTTATAAAACTTTATAACTTCATCTTTGTTATTTTGCAATACATTATTTCAACTTTCTTTCATACTTCTTGCGATGATGGCAATAGTAGAAAGGGGCCGCGTGTACGAGATAACCGACCTTTTGTACTTAACTTTGACACGCGCCCATTATTCATTGGACGGGAGACTTCCATAGTTGCCAGATTAGAGCACAACCCGCAAACTGATGAGACAACGGAAATGCGTCGCGATAAAATAACATTATGCTTTCGGTCAACGGCATAATGTTTGTTTATATATTTTTTTTATGCAGATTCTGAAGCTTTGACTAAGTTTAAGGTTCGCGCCAAGACGTTTTTCAAGTGGCGCTTCGACATCTCTCGTAACTTACTAGATTTCGTAAGCCTTGGTAACGAAATTCGATAAACTAGAGCAAAAAGAATTGTCAAATCAACCCATGAACTTGCTGTTTCCTTATTTTTCTCATAGTGCCTTTGTAACTGGAAATGCTGTGCTGTGTAATAAAATCGCAGCTTTTTGCCTTTGCAAAAACATAATTTTGTCACAGAACTGTGTCGAAAGTCCTCGCGCTATACACATCTTTTGCACCGATCGAGTCGAAACTTCAACTTCCCCTCGGAATACAAACTTTTGAAGATTGGATCGTTCAAATTCCTGCCCCCCGGACCAAAATTGCCTTGAAAAGCTCTAGCCTTGTGCGGATTTGTCTGTGAAATTCCCCTCTAAAAATACACATCGCCGTCAACCCCTGTCGTCTTTGATAAGGCTTTTACAATCATGCTAACACATGCTCCTTCATTCTTTATATGATAGTGCCATTTTTACCGGACATGAGTAACTACAAAAACACGCCTTTATTATTGAAACTATTTCTTGTCTTGTAAAAACTGCTTTGCTATCTACAGTGGTTTTGTCTTGTTCAAAAGAGCTCTGCAGGCAACAACGCCGGGAAAAGCCTGCTTGACTTATGGCAAAACATCTGCATTTTTAAAATCTAAGATTTGATTCATTAATATTTAACAATCTCTACTTTTCATACAAGGCTTCAAAAATACTACCTAACTCTTGAAGACCTTTTTGCGTACGCCCTTTAATCCCAACTGCTATATATATTCCTTAATTTAAACTCGTCCATCGCGCCCAAACAAATACGTTACCTTTGGTGAAGTTTGACTCCTTCTTTATGCGGCCAATAACGCAAGAACAACAACAACAACCGCCATCTTGATCTGAGCAACCAAGCTCTCACACTTTGGCCGGAAGTGGCGTCGCAGTATGAAACCTCCATTTGGCGCTAAAAATATAGGCAGGTGGATAACGCGGTTTGTTTTGTTAATACTTATCCACTGGATAGCGATTTATCCGGTGAATAGCGTTATCCAGCCTTCGAACTACTGGAGCCAGATGTTTTGTTGGTCTTTTTAAAAACTTTTAAACGGTAAGGTAATTCTGTCAGCGTTCAAAATAGTCTGCAAAAAATGTTTAATTATATTCATTATGAAGTATTATTCAGTATTTAATCGAGGAAACAGTCGTCGATGGTCCCGTCATTTACCCCTATCTACAGATTGACGTGGAAACATTGGTAAACTACTTTTACAATGTCTAGATATAATATTATTATATAAGAGTCAGTATACCGATTGGTAACAAATTGATAAAAATGATACGATATCCTCACATGTGAAGATATCGATGATTTTACTGATATCAAGTTTGTCTCTTAAATTGTACTTAAATTCGTTGGTGTATCATCGAAACATCTTCGGATCTTCCTCGAAATTCTTCGGCAATCTTCGGCAATCTTCGGAAATGTTCGGGAACGTTTGTTTGGCCTTCGGAACAATTTTGGAAAATCTTCCGAAATTTTCGGAAAGTGGTCGGAAATCTTTGGAAAGTCATTAAACTAGTCCTTAAACTAATCGGAACTGACATAGGTTCGTTGATCTCTTTCGGACAATTTCCCAAGTAGACATACTTTCTGATCTTCTATGGACTTATACCTAAAACATAGTACAACACAAGGTAACATTCTTTATTTCACATGATGCGACCACTTTCTTGTCTTTTCTGTGATTACGTCATCTTTTATCGATAATTTCCTGGAACACGCACCTAACACAATTTTTTGAAATCCAACGTTTGAATGATATATGGTAAGAACAACGTAAGAGTCTTTGTATAGTGAAATGTTATCATTACCTATCAACCGTGAAAAAAAAGCATGAAGACATATATGAATTTAACACTTAGTTTTAAGAGAGAAAAAAGGGTAGAAACTACTATCAGTATATTAATTGAATTAAAACTGTCAACTCAACACTGAACACCGTTTTTCAGTCATTCCTTACTTTTTGCATCTTAATTAGTGTCACTAGATTCAGTTCACTGCTTATATCCTAGTTCCTCCTCCAAAAGTTTGAAATGCGAAATTTGAAGGTTTTCCTTTGTAGTTGACGGTACTTCTAAAAAGGACACATTTAAGTATGGAAATCTTTGCATTATACAGTTTTTTCTAATGCAGTAATATTTTGTGGTTGTTGTGGCACTCGGCACCCATTTGTTTTTTTCTTTCTGGTAAGGGTACATCCACCTCTCCTCGTGTCCGAGGACAATGTCAAATGGTAAAATCTTTGTTCCTCGGATGAAGCCAGTCTTACATGTGCGGCACTCTAGCTCTTGAGCTTTCGGTGAATCGTCTATGAAGGTGATGACAAATGGTTTGTCACTGTGGTGAACGGCAGGAGTAAATCCTTCTGAGGCTAGAGTGGTGTTTTGGTGTAATGTTGAGGCCGGCGTTTGAGATGAGCGTGAGGCACGCCATGGATTTTTAGGCTTATGTCCTTTTTTACCGGCGCATTTATCATTTACTGGTGTTACTAGTCCGGCTCTTGATCCTCCCGTACCTTACTTTATGCTCTGCAAATGGCTTTCTAAAATATTTTCTCTGAGTGAAACAGCAATGCTATGTTTGCAAACTGAATCGTATTTGTAAGAATTGCAAACACATGTAACATGAGTTTTGTTCAGTGTGAAGCAATAAGAACCACCCTTGGTGGCCTTCGAGGCCACTAAAAACTTAACTTTGGATGTTTCAGTTAGACTAGGCTGCCTTTGGATAGCGTAAGGGTTATTGACTAATGCCGTCACCTGTTGAATATGTCCTTGGATCAGTTCATCCGAGTATCTTTTTTTTTTTCTTTAAGCTTATCTGCAACTATGCTCGGAACATTCACAAACTCTTAACCTTGAGTGTCACTTGTGACATTGTTAGCGTTGGTCACAATTTTAATAGTCTTTCCTTTCATAACTTGCTCAATTGTCAGCTCCTGAAATTTCCTTATATATTCTTCTCTATGATTTTGGGACCATTCGCCAAATCACGTTTCTGGACAAACTTCTAGATATTTGCAAAAGTCTGCAAGTTCATATTCATCGCTCTCGCCATATATAGCCGCCTTCAGTTCTTCTATCTGATGTTTGTAAGTGGGCTGAAAGACCTCTGTGGTAAACGACAATTTTGAAAGATCTTGCTTTCCTTTGTCAGTCTTTATGAATGCTTCTTTGCGTCGTGTCAACATGTTTAAACTTTCCGATTGATGGGTGTAACATCTTTCTGGTTTTCCTTTGTCATCAATTGGGAGTCGCGCTTTCGAACGGGCTTTTGAAATCATATTTTTTGCAATAACAGCAACGTTCTTGTCAAGGCATGCCCAGAACTTTGATTGATATCGCTCGTCTTTCTTTAGCGTTTCTGTTTCCCTCCTATCCATACCTTCTTTCACTGAATCCAATCTTGCTCTAAGGTCCTTTTTTTCCCAACGCATCTAAGATGCCTTCCTCCTTGTCTTTTTTGCCAAATACAGCACCAATGAAAATTTTTTGTTCTGCTTTCT
>NC_090896.1:25549081-25554081 GCF_036669925.1 Montipora capricornis
AGTGCACAAAATCCTCCAAGGCAGAGCCCACTTGCAAAGGAGGACAAGATGTTAAATCATTAGTGCCTAGTTGCACAATAACTATATCTGGGCGAAACGAGTGAAGGATGTGTAGATCGAACTTGACCGTTTTAGCGATTGTGCGCCCCCCAATTCCATGCCAGCTAATGAGGGCGGACGCCGACAAATGGAACGTTAAATCCAAATGCCCAGAGTCACTTTCAATGAAATCATGTAAGCGACGAATAAACGAATGGCCTAGAATTAAAACGCGAGGTGTACCCATATTAGACTACCCGTCGGAAGAGCTCCGGAATTAAGGGAAAAGAAATCAAAGTGAATGAACTCTAGAAATAATGCAAGACAAAATAACAAAGGAACTAAAGGGAACTTGCCTGAAAGAACAATACAACTGAACGCTAAAAGGCAGAGAAGTTCTTCTTGCGATGATGGCAATAGTAGAAAGGGGCCGCGTGTACGAGATAGCCAACCTTTTGTACTTAACTTTAACACGCGCCCATTTTTCATTGGACAGGAGACCTCCATAGTTGCCAGATTAGAGCACAACCCGCAAACTGATAAGACAACCGGCGGAAATGCCTCGCGATAAAATAACATTATGCTTTCGGTCAACGGCATAATGTTTGTTTTTATCACTACCACCTCTACTTTTGGAGATGACTAAAGGGAAAAAAGTTTAACAACTCTTAGTTTACATTGCAATCAGAAAATAAACAAGTTAACATTTACCATTTGTCGGAACTTTAATAAATTACATGTAAGAGGAACGTTACCTTTTCAGTACAAGAAGGCTTGATGGTTGGTTTTTCTTCTTCTTTTTTGGTGGCCCAATAGGCTTCTCCTGTGATGTTTAAAGAAAACTCCGCATTAACTGAGAAACAATAATATTATTCCACGAGCGCACGTTGGATATGAGGTGGTAGATAGCCAACGAGGTGCGTAGCGCCGAGTGGGCCATAATCATCTCATATCCAACAAGCGCAATTTGAATAATTGTTTTATTAAAAACGCCCCCAAAATATAGAAAACTAAACGCCCCCAAAAGGGCACTTACCATATTATTAGGGCATGGTATAATGGCTCATATACCACGATGGCTAAGCCAATGAAAACTCTCGAATTGCATTATCAGTCCAATGATCCAGTTTGTGAAAAATATTTCTATAACCGAAGGTTTTGGAGAGCCTGTGCAACAGACTGACTGTAACAGTAGTTGAAGTATTTCATTGAAACCATTCGATCACTATAAGAGCAACAATATTAATATATTACCTCATCAGATGATGTTAATCCTCTTTCTTTGTAAGGGAAAAAGGCAGGACGCAAGAGAAAATTGTCTTCTACATCTGAAACAGATCTTTGCAACAAAAAAAGGCGTAACATTAACCTGGAGATAACAACCAAACGACCGTACAAGTATCGGGTGGGAGGGGGATTGGGGTAGGGAGATACTTGGCGGTTTTGCCTTAAGGGGAAGCTGTAAAGCCTTGCTTTCTTTCCTTGTTAAAATAATAATATGCTATGATGTTAATGCACCCGTTTCCCTCCTGCTAGCGGTCTGCTCTCAGTCCCAGTCACGCGCTTAAAGATAAAGTGATAACACTTACGCGCAAGGTTCTTCTTCAGTCCAGAGGTAGAAATCGAGTTCTGTTGACGGACTTTGACTACGTTTCCTTCGACTAGTGTTTCCCTCTCCTTTAGTGCTTGAAGGGCTTTCACTACTGCTTCTTATAATTGC
Organism: Montipora capricornis; assembly: GCF_036669925.1. NCBI lineage: Eukaryota > Metazoa > Cnidaria > Anthozoa > Scleractinia > Acroporidae > Montipora > Montipora capricornis. The sequence continues at coordinate 25,550,841 of NC_090896.1, forward strand.
TTCAGTAACAGGTGCGCGTAACATTTCGTCAGGTGTAGCTTTATTTTGTTCATCGTCCGAAGATGATCTAAAAAAGACACATTACTGAAATTAGTTCGAAACTAGCAGGGGAACTGATTACGAGTATTAAAAATAGTTAAGGGTTCAAGTTGCTTGGTCGAAAAATAACGCCAATAACCTGACGTTAGTCAATATGGATTCAAGAGCGTAATTGATACGCATGCTTAGTGTTGATAAACTGCAAAGGTGTTTTTCATCATTACATAATGCTTCGTTTTTTTCTTGAATATAAAATACCGGAGCGTCTGTTTAAAGTCAACCGTTGGGTTTGTTAAGTAGTGTGCCAGCCTATATTTGAAACCGGTACTTTGGCAAAAATATTATGAGTACATTCTTACATGGAACAAAGTACTTACAAACTATCCGCATTCTCTAGAAGGCGCCACGTTTCCCTGTCCTGTGCAACTTCTGCAAATGACGGTTTCCTAATGATATGATTATAATCAATTGAGATGGGTTTTGATTTTTTTTTTTCCAAAAAAAATAGTGCAGCTAGTACCTCCCAATGTTACACAGATACCTCTCCCCCAACCTATAACCGAAAATCGCATGAGAGTACACTCAGTGCAGTATGAGATGAATGAGTGTGTTCGTTTTTATATATTGTACGAACTGTGCCAGCCATTACAGCCTCATACCACAAGATGGTCAGCGAACCAAAACCGATTAAACTTTCTCAAGCTGGAATTTTGCTTTTATACGCCTTCAGACTGGGATTTCTAGATCTGTTTATTTGGATAAAAATGGAAACTCTTTCACGTCTTTGGGTAACTTCCACTGCAGGGGACCAGGCGATTTTCGTATAACTTAATCTTTGATGTGAGAATTTATGACAAAACCTGCGTTGTTTTGGTAGCTTATGCCACTCATAGCAAAGAACGGCGCCCCTAAGCGTCTCGAGCTTGAAGTCGGACTCGCCGGCCAAAACATAATAGTATACAAAACATTTCAAGATCATTGTTTTACACTTACACTGTCGTCTTTCATTCCGATTTTGCTTGTAAAAAAATTAAGGCCATTAGTCTACCTTTCTGAGACCTTTTCTGTCGGATCAGTCCCAAGAGAATTTTCCCACGTGAATGCCAACGCTAAGAAATCAATTCTCGGCAAACTATTACAAGCAAATGAATCACTACTAAGATGTCAGAACTAAATCAAATTAAATCATGTTCGATTCACTCACCAATACATGGCTGGTCCGATGTAAGGTACGATTCATACACAGAACAACTCACTTGCTAAACTGTGCCGGGAAAACACCGCAAAGAGCGCGCTCTCTCTTCCTCCACATGATTGACAGAAGGAAGCAAATCAGAAGGTAGCCTAACTTCCGGCCAAGTGTGGGAGCCTAGTTACTCAGATAGGATGGCGGACAAAACATCGCAATATGAACAAAATTGACCGGATAAAGAAGGAGTCAAACTTCACTAAAGGCAAAAACTGCTTAGAAAATTAGGGGGTCTTCGTTTTAGAGTTTTTTAGGTCTTAGGGTCTTAGAGTCTTAGAGTCTTAGGGTCTTCGTTTTAGATGTCTTCGTTTTAGAGACACCCCCTTGCCAAACCAGCCCCACAAAATGCATTTACATTAATTTTCCCTGAGTAGCCGCCTCCATAGCGTGTGAAAAGGACATATTTATGGATAAAGCTAATAATTATTTTGTCAAAAGTTATTTAGTTTCAAATTCATTAATAAAACAAGTCTTGGTCTTCTCAAAAAATTGTATTCCTTCCTGCCTCTGTGAGTTTTATAAATGCTGCATGCTATAAACAGGTATAGAAGAACAGCAAGCACTTATTTCTCTGTAAAGAACTCAGTAGTTTTTTTCTTGAACAAATATACATGTACCAGATGTAAGAGTTAAAATGTCATCAAAGTGAGCCACAATACTGGTCAAAAATCATGAAACACTTGTGTCTGTTTCCCCTTCCCCAATGTTAATTTGGGTATCACAGTGGTCTCAGTGCTTTAAAACACGCATGGCTCAACATTGGGGAGGGAGAAGGCACATTTCAGGGGAAAAAACAGTGTGAAGTAGAAATCTCAGGATTTTCCCAGAAAATTCGAGAGAAACGGTGTCTGTTTCAACGATTTGTGGCGAGTATTGTAGGTCTCTGACAATCAACATGCTTATTTTCTTCTCTTATACATTTTTCAGTTTCTTCCTGCCTGAAGCCATTTCTTGAATTTATATTCTGAATACTTAGCATTTACATGTATGAGAAACAAAGTCCTGTTAATGCACGGAGCAAGAAGGAAATCACAACCCTTGCCCTCAAAGCACAATCAGACAGTATGAGGAGGGAACAGACTGTGCTGGAAATAATTTATTGTCTTATATGGCAATAAGGATTGTTACGTAAGGATTGTTAAATTTAATAATAATTGTTGTACGGTACTGTTTTACGGTACATTGAAATTTCCATGAACCCTTTCTGTAAATAATTTTCATATTACTGTTACCCTTTTGGTCAAAACATTTGAATTGGTTTCAATGTTACAGGGCGCATGGAAATTTCCATGGACCCTTTGGGTATAGAATTTTTGAATTAGTCTCAATGTTACAAGGTACATGGAAATTTCCATGGACCCTTTCGGATAATAATTTTTGAATTACATGGTAGTCTCAATGTTACAGGGTACATGGAAATGTCATGGCATCTGACAGGATGCGGCGATGCGGATCCGCGTAACTCCCTAAAATCCGCATCCTCCGCATAATTACGATATTTTCCGCATAAAACTGAAGAAATGCCTGATATTAGTGATAAAGCAGCTGCTTACCACCCTCACAAACACAAAAGCCAAAGAGATTGACTATTTGGAAATGCTTATTTTCCTGAAAATTGAAGAAAACACGCCATTTCGTTCGCAAGATGAAAGTTCGTAAGCAGTTTCTATGCATTTTTCGGCAATGAGCCTGGATTCTAGTTAAACCGTTTTCATAACATACCCTAGGCTCGAAATTTGTAAAAAAAGATGCAAGAAGAAATGAAAATTTAGCCGCAAGTTATAGTAACAAATTAAATTGATCATTTGTAAAAGTAGGGAGAATCATTGCGATGGTTATTGCGACTGCGATGAAGTTGTACAAAACAAAATAGGAGCCCGCAATACGTATGTTTAAAAAAACCGCTGAAAATGGTGAATGATCGAGGGAATGGATCGTGGTTCAACCGTAACA
>NC_090896.1:25564081-25566581 GCF_036669925.1 Montipora capricornis
ACGGCAGTGTTGTATTGTAGGTAGCAAGTCGTGTTATTAAAATGTTATAAATAGTCGATGGAGTACGGATCCACTACAACCTTCAAAATCTGAAAAAAGAGGAAGTGATTTTTTGATCTTGGTAGCACTTTAATAAATGAATTTTGTGTCCACGAGTGAAAACGGCAATTCCTCTTTCTAGCGAGCTTTCCCGCACGAAAGTTCTCTATTTTTGACATGTTTTTGGCCACGTTCGATATATCAATACTCACACATGGCTGCGAGTCTTTATGGTTAATTTAAACATTGTTTTGTTTACAAATATCCATTGAGACTTGTGGGACAAAGAAAATAGAACTGGGCCGTGAAATGTGACCATAAAACCTTTTATGCACACAACAGGATGCGCAGTGCAATACTGGGGAATCACCTAAATAAATGAACTGAGTAACTTGAAATCACAAACGATCTGGCTTTACACTAGGCGAGCCAAATTAACCTAAACGAAAAGAAAGGACAATTAATATGTCAGCCACATTCACAGGTCTATTAAATTGTCACTACCCAAGTCAAGCAAGATGATCTGGGTTTCTAACGTACATAAATTTTCCAAAAGTCACCGGCAGATAAACCCTCGAAATAATCATCGCATTCAAACCTGCCCTGAAACGTGCCATTATAACCAAGCAGCCATTGCTGCGCAGCTGCTATAAATACAGTGTGATTATATAATCTGTCTTCAGCCAAGTTTTGAAACCCCCATTTACCAATTGTAACTTTGACTTTGCCGTTCTCTTTTCCCCACCGATCACAATTTTTGGCTAACGTAGAGTCGTCGTCATCCATTTTGACAAATGAGCCACAAGAATGAGGCTTATCGTCCGTGTGACCGCAGAGGTACTGGACGACAGCTTCACCCGAGCTGTTAGCAGCAGTGATGATGTGAAACGTGCGCCCTGGTTTCTTTTTCTTGCAGTGGAATCTCAGTTGAGCGAAATTAATGTGTGTTCTCAGCTCTTTAATGGCAGTTTTTGTGAGAAGCATATGACTGCTGGCTATTCCACGGTATGAAGTCTTGAGTGGCGCCTGAGTGGGTGGTGTTGAATCCTGCATCACAACTTTGGAGACAAGCAGCCAGCCCCCTGGAATCAGAGTAAAAATGTCAGGCTTTTCCTAAACCTAAACACTAAAAGACATGTCGAATACACTTAACACTTTGTACAGCCACCCCATGCTCTAAGCGTTAATTCACAGTGGGGACGAACTACAATTCTCCTTAGTGTTTACCTTCACTAGCCTGCAAAACTACCAAAACTGCTAAATTGCCCAATAAGCGAAGACTGACGTCTCTAAACCAAAAGAGTTAAATGACTATTGGAATTTACAATCGAAAATTTCTTTTCCTTTTGTAACTTAGTCTTGCAGGCGATCACTTGCCACATCCATCTCTTTTAACTGATACGATGTAGAAGAATGTGCTAGATCCTGGCGTGTTTTCTTCATTATCGTTCTGTTAGTGTTAAGTTTGTTTGTTTTAAATACCCCTTTTTTTTGCAGGCTGTGTTTTAGCGTCGCTCGTTCTTTCGTTTCTCAATGCATGATTTTTTTCCTTTGAACCGTCAATTACACCCACAGTTTTTTCGTTTTGCATAAACTAGTCTCAATGTATATAAACTTGAGTATTTTCATTTTGAGTTCCATTTCGCATTTGGAGTGACGCTACGCGTGGTCCGCTATTTAGCTGTCTGAGTCTAAGTCTTTCCGCTCAACAAGCAGGTTTTCTTCACTTAAGTTTGTAATAGTCGTAACAATGTAAGTATCGACATTTCCGGTTAGTGTCGTTTCTCCTTACTTTGCCAAACTCATCTATTCGTTAATTTGATTTTGTCACAGTTTTAGGCCGCATTGTAAAGTGAAATAAAAGTTGGGAAGATAATCGCATCTAATTGCCCAACTTAAACAATTATAAAGGAAGCCACCAGTTACACCACGTGTGTCCTGACTTCTTGTAGGGGACCATTTTGCTTAAGCGTCCACCGAGAAATAGCCCTTTTCCTGGTTAGTTTTTCTCATTTGCATTACAATGTAATCGAACGTGAATGCAAGGCAATTTTAGGTTGAAACTACAAAATAGCCCGAAATTGCCTCACATACATGCTAGATTATATATTGTAATGCAAGTGAGAAAGCCTAATCGTGAAAAGGGCTATTCAAACAGAAATCACTCATTTGAGTTAGTGTCTCGTTTTCACAGTAGTGGGGAAGTTCTGTTTACATAAAGCATAGTTAATGGTAGCAAGGTTTTTTTTCAATCTCTTACCTCCATCCGTAGTCATATCACAGAAAACTTTCAAAGGTGCTCCATTACTGGTGGGGTGGATCCAGTACTCTCCGCTCCCATTATTGCGCTTGATGTCCTTACAAGACATTGCTAGGGTTCAGAAAATATATTGTTACTGGAGAACGCATAAGAAGCAGCGTGCTATTGACATACTAGACGTATTACTTGTCATTTTCGCAG
>NC_090896.1:25574081-25579081 GCF_036669925.1 Montipora capricornis
GAAGCCGACATAGTCTGTATCACACAGATCACACTTGTAATAGTAAACAACGTTTTGTTGATTCACGATTGGAGGTTTCTGTTCTTTTGGTTTGAATTGTCCTTTGATCTTCTGACTTGTGTAAACAGGTTGAACAACGGCATCAATCTTTCGACTGAGATCGCCGAGTTGGTTTCTTACCGCATTTGCCGATTGGTAACAAAATTCTGATGGGGGCATCTTGTCCATCGGATACTTTCTGTTTAGAACACACATTCTCAGTAACTCTCATTTCGATAAAAAATCTGATGGTGTTCTCTACGAGGGTTTCAGGATAATGCAGGCGTGCAAAAACCATTTTAAGACGTTCGCATTCTTGATGGAAGAACTGCCAATTCGATGAGAGTTTGAACGCACGGTTTAACATTGTCTTTAGTAGAGAATGTTTATACTTAACGTCAACAGGGCTTTGGTAATGCAATAAAAGACCAGTATCGGTTGGTTTCACATAGACCTTCGTATCTAGTCCTGGACCATTTCTGATGATCACCATACCAAGAATGGGAATATTGCCGTTGTCTTCGAGTTTCATTGTGAAGCTAAGTGAGGGGTGTATTTCATTCAGTGTTAACAAGAATTCAGAGGCAGATGAAACATCGGGCATTTTGCTGAGGGTGTCGTCGACATAGCGATTATAGAAAGCAGGCATCTTGTTTTGTTTTTGCAATTTGTCCTCGATATTGCACATAAACGTATTTGCCATTAGTGGCCCGAGGGGGGAGCCCATGGCAACCCCGTCCACTTGCTCATACAAATTTACTTCGAATTGAAAGAGCTGGTTTTTCGTAGCAATCTCTAACAGCTCTATAAGGTCAGTTTTTGTGATGTTAAGGTCATATTCTTTATTAAACCAGTCGTCTTTGGAAGCTTTCTCCCCTAGGATTTCGATTGTTTCATCCACTTGTACCTTTGTGAAAAGAGACGAAACATCGTATGACACTAAAATGTCCTGTTCGCCGATTTCCATCTTATGAAGGTCATCAGCAAACGAGAAGATGTCATTAATGGTTTGGTCGTTGACGGACAAAGGTTTTAGCTTTTCATCAAGCCACTTAGCAAGCTTGTAGTTGTAGGTTCCTGTTGCTGACAGGATCGGATGGACCGCTTCAACTGTCTTAATAGTAAATGACTCTGTAAACTGCTGAACAGGAATCTACTGGAGTCTCAGTCACTTTTTTTGAAACTGAGAGCTACGCAACATAGTCATTGAACCTAGAAGGTTGCCTTATTACTCTGGGGAAGGCGATGGCACAGGCAACTGCCTTTGTTCTGGTAATGTTGTCTGTACACTGTTGCCATTGTTTGAAGGCTGCATTTCAGTGACTTCATCTGACTTGGAAAACGGTTTCAAAATATTTGGATGTCTGAATTAGTTTTCACCACACAGGATCTGTCTGACAACTTCTCAAGACAGGTACCCATTTTCCAGGTCTGATTTTCCTCTTAAGTGGTAAGTCTGACATCTTGTCCTGTTTCTATTTCTGGTAGGTCGCGAAAAGAGCGATCATGGTACTACTTAGCTTTACGTCTTTTCAACTTTACCTTTTCCGTAACCTTTTCTGGAACCTTGCGGAACAGTAAATATGTAGCTGTGGGTAGTAAGGCTCTTGTGCAGGCAGACATCAACCTTTGAGTTGGACTTGTTCCAAGCGACTTTGTTGATGTGTTTCTTTGATCCAAGAAGACTACCCAAGGATCTTTGTTGTCCTTGGATGCTCTTTCGATTTAGGACTTGGCAGCTTTGACTACAGACTCCACTTAAGCTTTCCCATTTGCCCTGTGATGATGTTGGGAGGATGATACATGGAGAAATTCCCAGTCACGTGAAAATTGTAAATGACTTTGTAAATTGGCGCTCATTGTCCGTTACTAGTATATCAGGAATGCGATATCTGCTGAATTGTTGCTTGAAAAATTCAATCACACAGCTTGATCTCTTGCAGTTGTCTCATTTCGATAAAACCTGAATAGAAGTCTACAGGCACTAAGTACTCTTTGCCAAGGAAGTTTGAATTGGTCGGAAGTGACTCGACTGCATGGACGGTCAGGAAAGTGATGGCGTTGCATTGGACACTTCTGATTCTTGAATTGAAATTAATTGCAGATTCAACATTGTTTGATATGGTCACGCACTTCATCATTCATGCCCTGTCAGAAAACAGTGTCTCTAGCTTAAGGAAGGCAAGCTTTTACTCCTAAATCGCGGTAGAAGTATTCTTGTCTTCGGTTCACGTCTTATCATCTGACAGATGACTACTTTTGAGCCTTTAAATAAATCGCCGTTGTGTACGGTATGCTCATCACGATAAGACCAGTACTCTCTGGGGTTGGCGGTTGGTGGTTGGCGCAGTGGTAAGATCTCTGCCTTCCAACCCTAAGGTCCCGGGTTCCATTCCCGGTTCTGCCGAGACTGGAATATTTGGCGACCTTCTTTCCCGCTAAAGTTCACTCAGCTTTCCATCCTTCCGAGGTCGGTGAAATGAGTACCAGCATGCATGGACTGCTTAGAATCGGCTGCAATTTGCGCCTGTATATGCTTCCAGTCCGCTGGGGGCAAATTGATCATTGTAAAGCGCCCTTGAGACGTTAGTGATAAGGGCGCTATATAAATGCACCACTTTACTTTGCTTTACTCTCGGATGTTGATTGGGACTTGATATTTCTGCATAGACGATCCTGTCAGGATTGTCCTCTTTAAGGTTTGAAAGGTGTCGTCTTGACCTGTACAACGTTGTAACTGTTCCAGTCTTTCTGGTGTCACCATAGAGGCTTGCATTGGGCCTAGGCTCTCTACCTCCAAGGACAATACTTGAAAAGATTAGTCTGGTTTAGGATATTCATGCTACGCTGCTCTAGACAAAAGGTCCGTCAAGAACATCTGAGATTCAGGTTTGTACCTGACTGAAAGGTTGAATCGTTGAAGTCTGAGAAGCACCCTTTGGAGACGGCAAGAAGCTGATAACAGAGACTTCGTGAATATAGATTCTTGACGCTTGTGAACCGTTTCTACTGAAATCTTCTCTCTACTCACCAGATACTGGCTGAACCTTTTACAAAACTATCGCCAAGCAGTCTATTTGAGAGAGTTCTAGACGCGAAGGATACTGGCTGTCCACCTTAGAGAAGGACTGCTCCAAGCCCCTTGTCACTAGCATCCTTCTGAATGGTGACTTCTCCTATGTTGTAAAACTTTAGCAGTGGCAAATGAGTCAGAACAACTAAGTACTGCATTTGTAGCGAAAGCTTTATCATGCTGCTTTTCCCAGGTGAACTTGGATTGGTTCTTTGTAAACTCTCTCTCAGCGGTGATGCCACAACTGAAGAAATATAGAGCTAATTCTCAAAGCTAAGCAAAGTAAGTACTTCAGATGTAGGCTTCGGAATGTTCTTGATGGCAATGACTTTGGTTTCAGTCCATCTGTAAAAACAACATGGCCAATAAATTTAACTTCTGCTTGCCGCAGCTTGACTATCGACTTGTTCGGCTCGTTTCAGTAAACGGACAACTTTCTGATTGTCATCACAACTAACCACAAAGGAGATCACCTTTGATGACTTTTACACCTTGAAATTCTGCAAGGCACTCTTGTGACCTGCTTACGAAGACTTCTGAGGACAAACTTATGCCAAACGTTGTCTTCCCAGGGGTGTCCAGAAAGCAGTCAACTTGCTACTCTCTTTATCGCGGCTAACTTGACAAATTCCAGCCTTTGCGTCCAAAGAAAGAACGGAAGATTCTAGTTGTATTGCGCTTAGGTAAAGTTCATCTAGATTTAGCATGTGGAACTTGGGACGCTGAATGGCTCCGTCTACATCTTTGTAATCTAAGGAAATCCAAATCTTCTGAAGTTTGGATACTACCACTATACTACTAATCCACTCACAGGGCTCAACTGCTTTCTTAATATTTCTTTTTCTCCTAATTCCATGATCTTCTCCTTTATATCCGTTTGTAGTATGAATGGCACACAGAGAGGGGATGTTAGACTGGTGTAACACTCTTGCTAACCATAATTTTTGCATCTTTAATATACCCTAGTTCAGGGAATGAAAACTTAACAACATATGGTTCAAACGTTCTTCCTTGGAGACGCAGGTTTCAAATGGACTCATTTCGTTCATTTGGCGAACCCTTTCAGGGACTGGAATATATATATATATATATTGAATTGGATGAGTTGTAGCTTGTCAGAAGTCCCGGCTGATAGCATGGGCTTACACTTGTGTTCAGTGACTTGAAACTTCTAAGACTGCCTTTTGCCGCTGTGAAAGAATAGTAGGGAAATTCACCTAAGGGTTTTAATGTTGATGCACCAAAAAACTCCAGCTTAAAAGAGGAGTTCTTCATAAATGGTTCCCCCATCTGTGTAATGGCGGAAAGGTCATCCAAGCTGTTCCGCTAATTGATTGTGCGCAACTTTTACTGCGCAGGTAACGCGACTGTAATATGTCAGGCATTACTTCAAGCATTAGTTAAGAGCTTATGGTGACAAAAACGCCGGGCAAAAATTCCCAGGCCGGCAAAGAAATGGCACATTTATTTCCAATTCGTCATGAAACGTTAAAGAGAAAGGACCGGGAGGCTAGAAAAGGTCGCAAATCGAGTGGTGACTGAAAGTTTAGAAAACTAGTTAGTGTTAGTCAGCGCCGTAGCGAAAATTAATGGGGTTGGTTCTTTTAAATGTTTTTATTACGCTACGAACTTCTTAGTTCAAAATTAATGCACGTTTTTTAAGTTCCTTTCCTTTACTTTCATGCAAATAAAACAGAAGTATATTTTTTTCCTCATCCACTTGAATAGTGAGGACCTACGAGGAAACGGCCAGAGATTATATTTTACGAAAACACACTCTAGAAGAATTATGAATCACTTGCTCTTCTTACAATCTACAAATTACGATGAAATGAAAAAAATCACCGTGTAAGAAGTTATCTTCCTTGTCCTGAGTTTAGGAAGTGGT
>NC_090896.1:25589081-25596581 GCF_036669925.1 Montipora capricornis
TACCATTTACTGGAACATTAATAAATCCAACAGTTTCATTGTGTGCTTGAAAGTTCTCCTTATTGGTGGCAATAAACCATTGTTACAGTTCTGTGCTCAGGACCAGGACTTTTGAATAAAAGCAAGGCTGGAGTTGACCTTGCTTGATACAAACCTCACTACTTTTCTTATGTAATAGTAATAGTTATTTACATGAGAAAAGCAACTCGTTGTGTGTCAAAGCGGTGTCAACTCCAGTCTCGCTTTTATTCAAAGGCCTGGTAACTGAGCACAGGACTGTAACATGGTCCGTTATCTTGGCCTTTAAGAAAAGTACTCTTCAATGAAGGTGGTTCCAGCTGAAAGAAGCTAGGAGTCTGCTTCCCATAACAAACAGGTTATAGCATTTCTCAGAATTGCACAAACTACATGCATTCTGCCAATGCTGCTCTAGCCTGTCTTTAAATTTTTTCTGAAGTCCATCAATTTCAACTAATTGATAATTTCATTAAAAAGGCAGCAACATATTCTCGGACAGTACTCATACTTTGATGAAAAGCTTCCATTAGGGGTGCTATTATAGCATTTCTAAAGGGTACCTGAAGGTTCACTCTTAGTGGGTACGCCCGGTCGCCATACACACACTTTGTGTAACCTGCTGGTGAATATGCAGGCCTCTGGAGATTATTGAGAAGACCGAAGCCTGTAAGCATTCCGGAATCGCGTCTTCTGCCTTCTGTGAAAATTGGATGAAGCTATATGGATGAAGCTATAAATTAAAGCCAAGTACATTTGTGTATGATGAATTCAATTTCAGACTTACCTACTGGACCAAAGAGGTTCCCAATAAGACCGTTTGGTAGGACCATGAATTGAAACTTTAGTGCATGCACCCTCTTGTGCCCGTTATAGACCACTCTTTGGAGTTCACGATTGGGGGAGATATGGGACGCACAGCCCATCATAAACCCAAAGCACTGTAGACTTGAAGTTTTGCTGGGCTAAGCAGGTTGTGATTCCAGTTGAGAATGTGATGGCTGTGTAAATTGTAAATGTAGTCGATTGCATGGTTGCTCACCATACTTAAGACTGGAACAGGTCTGCCAAACCTCCAGATCATATCGCTGTATCTGCAAGGATACGCTACTCTTTTCAGCAAATACAAAGGGCTTTGTTATTCCTGATGGAACTGGTCCTAATAGCACGTGAAGACCTAAGGAATTTGTAAGAACCACCCCCCCCCCCCACTTCTGCTATAAACGGGGAATATCGTGCTATCGCAACACTTCAATTCTACCAGACATTCTGCCTCGTTCATATCATCCAAGTTGAATATCGGATACTGTTTGCACAGAAACAATTCACGGTTTTTGTGACAGAAATTCCTCCCGAAAGTAACAGAAACGTCCTCATCATTAATGTGGTCCGCTTTCATAGCTCAAAAGTAGCAGGTTCTCGCATTTCCTGAACGACGCCATGAGTATGTTTGGTTTTCTGTCTTTCGTTCACGTTCAAACGATTTTCTTAACAACTTTATTTTCCCCGCCGAATATGACGTTCTTGGTCCAGGCCCCACAGGTTACCTTCGTCGTCGTCCAAGAACTCGTCGTTCGGTTCCTTAGGTCCCTAATGCTAAGACCGAAAAAACCTCCCCGGCCAAAAACACACCCCCCAAGGCAATACCCAAATGAAGGTAAGAATGGCCCTTGCTGCGAATTATATACGATTAGCAGTTCGGAATGCAGCTGAAAGGTTAAAAGTCTACACTTAAAGGCTGCTCTCAAATGGGTTTCAATCCCAATAAAGAAAGGAAACAAAAGATATAGATCGTTAAAAGACTTTTGCGGTGTCATGTGCGTACACATGCGGAAGGTGATTGCAAAATCAAATTATTCTCAGAGACCAGGACAGTGCAAGGCACAAGCTTAGTAGGGCCGCAGCCAGAAAAAAAAATATGACTGAGGCAATGTCCATGATTAAATTCTCTTCGTAGGTGTTTATGATGAGTACATTTTAAAGAGGACGCTGGAATCACGCTTTATTTTAAAATATCACGAAAAAATGACTGAGGCAAGTGCCTCGGTTTGCCTCATACTGGCTACGGCCCTGCTTAGAACTGACACATAATAAAATATGGACTTTGTCTTATCATCAAATGAAACTTTATATATATTGAGTTAATTCAGGTGGAATGGTGCACAAGTAAAAATATCTGACCCCAGAAAACATATTTGCCATTTTTGGACGCTAAAATGGTGGGTTCGGGGAAAACGGCCATAAATGGCCTTAAACATGAGATATCGATAAAGAAATTTAGGGACAAACAGACCTTGCATAGGGCTATAAACCGGATAAATGGTAGATTGAAAAAGTGTAAGAATTTCGCAATGATAATTATGTGCCTAGCCTTACATACGTATGATGGTGGCAATCTTGCCTTATATCACATAAGGATTATAAGGCCAGATTGCCACCATCATTTTGATGCTAGCGGGACTTCAAACGCGATGTTTGACGAGTTAGCCGAAAGGTCTCTGATGAGTCCCTTGGCAGGGATGAAACAGGGATGAAAAACAGGTTTCTTTGAGAAATAACATGAGCGCAATGGGTATATTACCTTTGCAAACGGCAACATGGCCTTAAAATTACTTGCCGAATTGGACTTTAGATGACATCGATCATAAAAGGTGCACGCTTTTACGGCATGTTCTTTAGGCGTTCAAAACAGCGATTCTTAAATTAAGGCGGAAAGAGGGTGAACGGGGTGAACTTTATTGATGGCGGAAATATCCATCGGTTGCCAGTGGTTTTAACACTTAAAACTGATTGTCACCACCACATGTGGCACATCTGGGCAGACCATTGAAAATACCATAAACAAGCCGTCCAACGCTTTTGTCCTCATTTTCAATGGGGGGGGGGGGGGGGGGGGGGAAGGGTCAAATTTGAAAGGAGACAAAAAGTAAAAAGTGGTGACAATACGTCTAGAGAGAGAGGGAGGGAGGGAGGGAGGGAGGGAGGGAGGGAGGGAGGGAGAGATATCCAAAACAATGCCTATGCAAATTTTTGGGAGATAAAACAACAGGTAATATGAGATTTGAGAAAGTAGAAAGTAACCCAAGAGTAAAGTTTTGCGTTAAAATAAAAATATCGACCAATCGGCGAACTCGATGTTGTATCAATTCAAATTTCCCGGTTTTAAGATTCTTTGTGCATTGTATTTGCATTATAACTTGGTTTAAAACTAAACACTTTGCTGATGCTGATTGACTCTTGTTATAACAAAAGCAGTGCTAGTTACAGACTGGCAGTGGCAATAACCAGCAATGACCATGCATGAAAATGACAAAGACAGCAGACAGGGAAATGGCAATTAAACGGGAATGAACGGCGAAGAAATGTTCAGTATCTGGAGTACTGCCTTCACACTATTGAAAAAACAAAATACGAATGTATACTTAAAGAGCAGGGAGGCCAAGGGAGGCGTAAAAAAGGAGGAGGGGAAGGTCTGAAGGGAGAGGACGGAGGGGGGGGGGGGGAAAGAAAAAAAAGGAAAAAGGAAAAGGGGGGGGGGAGGGAAAGGGGATCTTAAATTCGTTCTTATCCGGATCTGTGCTTCTGCTTCCTCATTTAGTATCATGAAACTTTCGTCCCTTTATCATCTTCTCCCTGTTTTAACACATTCTTTGCGCATTTCCTCGCACCACTACATTGCTCCTGTGGTCACCACTGCTCTCACAATTATGCAGGTTATGCATTTCCATTTGCTTGTGGCCTTCCCTGGTACAATTTTCCTTGATATTGGCTCATCCGTTGTTATACCATTGTAATTTCAGTTCATTCCCGTTTAAGTGCCATTTCCCTGTCTGCTGTCGTTGTCATTTTCATGCATGGTCATTGCTGGTTATTGCCACTGCCAGTCTGTAACTAGCACTGCTTTTGTTATAACAAGAGTCAATCAGCATCAGCAAAGTGTTTAGTTTTAAACCAAGTTATAATGCAAATACAATGCACAAAGAATCTTAAAACCGGGAAATTTGAATTGGATACAACATCGAGTTCGCCGATTTGATCGATATTTTTATTTTAACACAAAACTTTACTCTTGGGTAATGGACTCTTGGTTACTTTCTACTTTCTCAAATCTCATATTACCTGTTGCATAGGCATTGTTTTCGATTTCTCTCCCTCCCTCCCTCCCTCCCTCCCTCCCTCTCTCTAGACGTATTGTCACCACTTTTGTAACTTTTTGTCTCCTTTCAAATATGACCCTTCCCCCCCCCCCCCCCACCAAAAAAACTTGAAAATGAGGACAAAAGCGTTGGACGTCTTGTTTATGGTATTTTCAATGGTCTGCCCAGATGTGCCACATGTGGTGGTAACAATCAGTTTTAAGTGGTTAAAACCACTGGCAAACGATGGATATTTCCGTCATTAATAAAGTTCACCCTGTTCACCCTCTTTCCGCCTTAATTTAAGAATCGCTGTTTTGAACGCCTAAAGAATATCATGCCGTAAAAGCGTGCACTTTTTATGATCGATGTCATCTAAAGTCCAATTCGGCAAGTAATTTTAAGGCCATGTTGCCGTTTGCAAAGGTAATATACCCATTGCGCTCATGTTATTTCTCAAAGAAACCTGTTTCATCCCTGTTTCATCCCTGCCAAGGGACTCATCAGAGACCTTTCGGCTAACTCGTCAAACATCGCGTTTGAAGTCCCGCTAGCATCAAAATGATGGTGGCAATCTGGCCTTATATCATATAAGGATTTATGCAATTGGGAATCCCTATGTTATATAAGGCCAGATTGCCACCTTCATACATATGTAAGGCTAGGCACATAATTATCCATTGCGAAATTCTTACACTTTTTCAACCTACAATTTATCCGGTTTATAGCCCTATGCAAGGTCTGTTTGTCCCTAAATTTCTTTATCGATATCCCATGTTTAAGGGCATTTATGGCCCTTTTCCCGAACCCACCATTTTAGCGTCCAAAATGGCAAATATGTTTTTTTGCGTAAGATATTTACTTGTGCACCATTCCACCTGAATTAACTCAATATATATAAAGTTTCATTTGATGATAAGACAAAGTCCAAATTTTATTATGTGTCAGTTCTAAGCAGGGCCGTAGCCAGTATGAGGCAAACCGAGGCACTTGCCTCAGTCATTTTTTCGTGATATTTTAAAATAAGGCGTGATTCTAGCGTCCTCTTTAAAATGTACTCATCATAAACACCTACAAAGAGAATTTAATCGTGGACATTGCCTCAGTCATATTTTTTTTCTGGCTACGGCCCTGCTAAGCTTGTGCCTTGCACTGTCCTTGGTCTGAGAATAATTTGATTTGCAATCACCTTCCGCATGTACGCACACGACACCGCAAAATTCTGAAGTCTTTTAACGATCTATATCTTTTGTTTCCTTTCTTTATTGGGATTGAAACCCATTTGAGAGCAGCCTTTAAGTGTAGATTTTTAAGCTTTCAGCTGCTTTCCGAACTGCTAATCGTATATAATTCGCAGCAAGGGCCATTGTTAACTTCCTTTGGGTATTGCCTCGCGGGGTGTGTTTTTGGCCGGGGAGGTTTTTTTGGTCTTAGCATTAGGGACCTAAGAAACCGACGACGAGTTCGTGGACGACGACGAAGGTAACCAGTGGGGCCTGGGCCGAGAACGTCGTATTCGGCGGGAAACTTAAGTTGTTAAGAAATCGTTGACGTGAACGAAGGACAGAAAACCCAAACATATTCATAGCGTCGTTCAAGGAAATGCGAGACCTGCTACTTTCGAGCTATGAAAGCGGACACATTAATGATGAGGAGTTTCTGTTACTTTGGGAGGAATTTCTGTCAAAAAGAACCCTGAATTTCCGTGCGAACAGTATCCGAAAATTCAACTTGGATGATATGAACGAGGCAGAATGTCTGGCAGAATTGAGGTTTGCGAAGCACGATATTCCCTGTTTAGCAGAAGTC
Source organism: Montipora capricornis (assembly GCF_036669925.1). Classification (NCBI taxonomy): domain Eukaryota; kingdom Metazoa; phylum Cnidaria; class Anthozoa; order Scleractinia; family Acroporidae; genus Montipora; species Montipora capricornis. The sequence goes on from NC_090896.1 coordinate 25,595,042, forward strand.
TTACAAATTCCTTAGGTCTCCACGTGCTATCAGGGAACAGTTTCATCAGGAATAGAAGCCCTTTGTATTTTGCTGAAAAGAGTAGCATATCCTTGCAGATACAACGAAATGATCTGGAGGTTTGGCAGACCTGTTCCAGTCTTAAGTATGGCGAGCAACCATGTACTCGACTACATTTACAATTTACACAGCCATCACATTCACAACTGGAATCACAACCTACTTAGCCCTACAAAACTTCAAGTCTACAGTGCTTCGATCTTTGCAAAATGAGCTGCCCTTCAAAACTGCGTTGGGTTTATTGATGGGAGTGTGCGTCCCATATCTGGCGCAAGTGAACTCCAAAGAGTGGTCTATAACGGTCACAAGAGGGTGCATGCACTAAAGTTCTAATCCTTGGCCCTACCAAACGGTCTTCTGGGGAACCTCTTTGGTCCAGTAGGTAAGTCTGAAATTGAATTCTTCATACACAAATGTACTTTGCTTTAATTTATAGCTTCATCTATATTTTTCAATTTTCACAGAAGGCTGAAAGCACGATTCCGGAATGCTTACAGACTCTGGCCGTCTTCTCAATGATCTCCAGAGGCTCCGTTAGCAAGTTTCACTGAAGACGCGCGAGCGATTCCCACATCAGCTAAAAATAACCAGCAAGGATGCAGCCGGTTAGATTTCGTTTTGCACGTGCAGATAGTTACTGCAAAGGAAGCACTGAAAAAACTTAATCAGCTAGAGAACGAGTATGTGACACTCTCAAGTCTTCGAGGATGGGTGTGCAATAATTGTCATGCAACTGGCCATACGAAGACAATATGCCGCAGTCCGCCTTGTTCAAATATTGATTCGTGTAAAATAAAAGATAAACACCCTGAACACAAAATGAAGGTCAACGAGCTTCAGCGAGAGATTAAATCACTTGAAAGTCAAGCAGCAGAGGAAGAGGAAAACATCAACCGTTTAGCAAGTGCACGGGAGCGCGCCAAGACATTCTTTGCAGTGATGCGGCCTAGATTAATGGCGCAGAACTTGTTCAAATATGGTACCGGGGATACCATATTTGCAACTGGATGGTGATCTTCTAAGTTTACAGAGAGCCTTGAACAATAAGGTTCCAGACTGGCCTGAGAACCAGGACTGGAAACTTCCACTTATCATTGATCAGTTTCAGAACTCTCAATTGAAGGCAATGATGCCGAAATTCTTATGATTTATTTCATCACGTTTATACGCCTTTCGTTTTGTTGCAGCAAAACTGTTGAGTTTGGCTTGTTTATTTTCATAAAAAAATAATACGTTTACCTTGGGTTACAGAAAATGCAATTCGTTTGGTTTTGAAGACTAAGTTTTAATAACTCCAGAAAGTAAACAACGGGAAACCACACAGACGGTCCGCTATTCCAAAAAAAGACATGTTCTCGGTAAACTGCTGGTTACTACATGTAAGCAATTAAAACTAGAAAACGTAGCCACAGTGGCGAAAATACGAGAACGAGTTTTCTGAGGATATTTGTAAAATAGCCTCCGCTATTGCGATTTTTGT
>NC_090896.1:25601581-25609081 GCF_036669925.1 Montipora capricornis
CCAGAACGAACCGGAGTAAAAAGGCCACCCTCTAGGTCAATGACTGTTAATTAGCTCCCAGTTTTATAAAAAAAAAATGGACTGAGACTCCAGTAGATTTGTGTTCAGCAGTTAACAGAGTCATTTACTATTAAGACAGTTGAATATTTCCGTTTTGTTTTTCGTTCCTTACTATAGCCTGTTTACTTCTTTTGTTTTGTTAGCATATTTATCAGGCTAGTTCAGTTCTTAAAAAAAGGGAAATTGTTACAGTAGATAGCTCTTGCATTATTGTGGATACATGCGTTTCCTTATATGGTCATTAAAGAGATCACTTCTTGTTAACTGGCCTACCGTATGCGTCAAAACAATATCAGACAAAACTGTCGCAGATATTTGGTGCTGTACGGCTTAAGTAATAATCTTCCAAGGTGTCTTTCGGTTTAGAAGAAGTTTCGAATTGACTTATCTGTCATTGCTCTGTTACGGCAGTCAGTTGATTTGTTGATTTTGTGTAGTTTGATCAATCACTCGCCCCTACTTTCTGTGGAACTTAAAGTATTTAAGCTACACAACTCAAAGCTTCGTTCCAAAAAATATTTATCAAGTATACATTATTAGTATTTTGAGTTACAACCAACAGAGATAAACTCTGAAAAACTATCCAACCTCCGAATTGCTATCCATTCTTCAATTTTGCCTTTCCCTGCCTCCTTTCGTATTAGTTGTTTTATTCAAATCTTCGTTTAACGTGCCGAGTAAATACTTTTACGTTTCGTTTGATTTGTTTAACAGTTTTCTTACCACAGCTGTTTGGAAGCTAGTCAATCTTAACAAACAACTGATTAGTATACTGCAAGAAATTATTTTAAACTGGTATAACCAACTCATTCAGTGCTAGGAAGGCAAGTTGAACATATCGGAAGGAAAAACTACGTTTTTCTAGCCGGTAAGGATTACGTGCAGTTACCAAAACGCTCAAAGTAAATTAATTAAAATTGAACAAAGAATTTGCTCAACTTTTCGATGACTAGTTCGGATGCTTTACCACTGAACTAGGAAAGTTCGTCTCCTGCAAAGGAGCACTCAGGTTTTTTCCGTGTATCCCCAAGTCACCATTTCAAAATATCATCTCGTTATTTCATCTACTGAGGCTAACAATTTCCATCGCAGTCATTCATTTCACAAGCGAGAATGCACCGTTTCGACATTTTCATATCGAGCTCCTGTCGAGAAGCGTGTACACGATGATTTTTGGATTGGTTTTACATCGAAGTCAGACTCTCAAAGACTAATAAGTCCTTCATAGTTAATAATTACACTTGGAGTGGGCAACGTCTTGACAAGGAAATAAATCATTTTGTGGTTTTTTCGTTTTCTTTTTTTAATTAACATTTTAAAAAACACGGCAGACTGCGAAAATGCAGAGATTTAAATACATGTAGTATGCCAATAGCACGCTGCTGCTTATGTTTTTTCTCCAGTAACAACCTATTTTTACTCCAACATCAGGAACAAAGTCTTGCAAGCACATCCGGGATATGAATGTCTCCTATTGGAAAGAGGACGGGTATTACTGGATCGACCCGGCCAGTAATGGAACAGTCCTGAAAGTTTTCTGTGATATGACTACTGACGGAGGTAACGGATAAGAAAAATCTTGCCACGATTAACTATACTTTAAGTACAGAACTACCCTACTGCTAAGGAACCGAAACTCTATCTCAAATGAGTGATAACTTTTTTGGCACCTGCCTTCCCTTACTCTCGCCCAGTCCACTAAGACCTATGTATCTAATCAACCCCGCCTTAAGGGAACCACCAAAACTGTCGTCGGACGCTTAAGGGAGGCAAGAGTCAACAAGAAGTCAGGCCACATGCAGTATATCTTTTAGCTTCTTTTGTAACTGCTTAAGGTGCAAAAGAAACGACTTTTAGTTCATTCTATCATGTCCACAATTCAAATAAAAGAAACTTCATATGTTCTCAAAAAATGTTTGTTAATAACCTTTGCCTGCTTGCAGGCGGTAGATGTTGTTGTTGTCCCGAAACATATGTCATTAGACACCATATTGCGGGTGTATTTCATAATTAATAAGTGAAGTTAGTGTAGTCCTGAAGTCCTGAGAACTAATGAATGAGTTGCGGGTCCCCAGGCCCCTTCGTTTTTCCCCTATATTTGCAAAGACTTCTGGGATCGCCAAGGGGCAAACAAACCAGTCGATTGCGCTGCTCGAGTTAAAATACGCGACTACAAAACGTCCAATAAAAGGTATTTGTAGGATTTCAAGAAAATTAATATAAATCGTTTGTGTTTAAGAAGTAGTCATAAGTGATGGCGATCACCGTGCAGTGAGTGTATGGGTGCGACAATGACCGTCGATATTCAGATCAAACTAGTACTGTCTTGAGATTTTACTCTTATCGAACTAACAAAGAAATGACAGCTTGGGAGAAACAGCTTCAAAGAACAAACTTCAAGGCCAACAAGAGCACTATAATTTACTGTAATCATTTTGCCGGTGGATACTGTTTTAATACTTGCGAGAAGCCCATTTTGTATATGAAAGGTTATCTAGATCAGGGAAACGATGTGAAGGCTAGAGAAAACATCGACATGAAAGGAAAACGAAAGCAACATTCAAAGCCAGATTCCGAAGCAATGCCGTGATAGCTATCTAGAGGAAGAGTCGGATTAAAGAACTTCGCGCAATTCCGATTTAAATTTTCCACTTTCAGTCGAGGATTATTTCACATCGCAATCTTAATTTTATTTTCAATTGTGTTTGCGTTCCATGCCATTAGCATTAGATCGGTTTGAAGGAGGGAATAGTTTCTGATCAGTTTTGATTTTCGTTTCAAAAACTGTATATGACGACATTCGCTTTATAGTAGTTTCAGTTGAAGATGGTTTCATTTCCGTTTTCATAGTTGTCGCATTTTCAGAAAAAGCCTCTACAGGTATGTTCTTGATCACAAGTAGTTGATGGTTTGACGTTACATATAACCGCAGGTTGAATCCCAGAAGATTTTAGTGAATCGACCCTAATGACGCTCGGAAGAGGTTTTTGTTTTTTCAGGACTGAAGAGTTTGCTGTATCACTGCAAGCAGCGGGTTCGTTTAAATCGGTTTTCTGTATAGATTGAACTGTATTCAGTGTTGACACTCTTTCCGAGCTTTGCTTTAACCGGCACCGAAGCAAAATATTTCACATTGTTGCCCAACGGTATCCAACGGCGAAATCATGAGAGCAAACTTTAGCGCTCTAGGTGACCTTGAAGTTTGTTCTTTGCAGTTGTTTCTCTCAAGCAGCCATTTCAAGTCTTAAGACTTGTTGGATCACGGAGAGTAAAATCTGAAGACATCACTAGTTTGATCTGTCGCTGTTAATATCGACGGTCATTGTCGCATCCGCATACACTGCACACCCATGACTACTTCTTAAACTCGAACGATTTATATTTCTAGCGGAGCTCGAGTCGACTGCTTTGTTTGCCCCCTGGCGATCCCAGAAGTCTTTAGAAATATAGAGGAAGACAAAGGGGTCGGGCCTGGGGACCGGCAATTCATTCATTAGGCTAACATTGGCTGACATTTGACAACTTGAGCTGAAGTCATCTTCAGAGTCAACCAATTTCTGTTAACGTCAGTAGATGATATATATGTTGTCTGTAAAATCCAATCTCAGATTACCTAGCTTAAACTGGTTATCCTCGTTTTACATACTTAAATCAGATGAATTGAAAAAACCTTCTTGGAGCCTAAATTAAGCCTAGAGAAAAGTTATGGTCGGAGTAAGATTAGTTTAAATTGCTTATTATACACGGATATCAATTGACTTATTATTCAAAAGTAAATGATGAAAAGAACTGTTGGGTTGAGGATGTTCGTCGTTGTAGTGTGGTAGTGAAGACAAAGGACTATAGATCTGGAGGGTGCAAGTTCAAGTACCGTAAACCGGAAAGAGCATCAGAAGTACAGCCTTCAGTTTGTTTCCTTACAATGTTGTATTGTGAAAGTGAATGGCTAAGTGTATGAATGATGCGTGATGTGTTGTGATGCGAAAGACAGAGCACGAGGGAAGATAGAGGTGTTTGAAATCCTTTTGTGGGGGGGGGGGGGGGATTGATAGCTGCTTTAAAATAGGTAGAGTGCATATTCAACCGAGGTAATTTAACCTAGGTAAGGCGGATTCATCTTGAGACCGGATTTGACCGACAACACAAACACTCTGGTCGTTAATATGATTGGTCAGTCGTGACGTTACGGGTGGAATGTCAGTTATGCCCATATGTCATTGGCTGTGAAGACAGTCAAAGGTGACTGTTGCAGTTACATCCGTCTATAGGTCCAAGGTCTGCATTGTTACACGGACAAGCCAATCAGTGTGTTGTCCCCTTTACCCCATTGACTCCAAGGAGTGATATTTTACTCTCTGTATAAACGCCAGACGATTTTACTCGTTACTGGGGGGCGGTTAAGGAGTCAATGGTTCTATTATTATATAACTCCTTAGTTCAAACCATTAACGATTTTAACAAGGAGTTTCTTGCACAATGCTTTGGTTCTGCTATTTCAACTTGCGAAAACTCAGTAATAACGAAGAGAGATAACCACCAGACCATGAGTCGGTATGAAAGTTTGGTCTGTTATCGTATGTCAGTGCAAGTCCATGTGCACTCAACTGGCAACATTTCCTATGGCTGCTAAAAGCGCTCGACTAATCGTCGTAAGCTTCCAACACCACGTAATCTAAATATGTACTGATATTGATTTACAAGATGTGAATGAAGATATTATATGGGTATAAGGTTGAAATAATGGGGGTTGAAACTGCGACAAAATAAAAAGTAAACGAATAGATTAGTTATTGAAAGCAAGGAGAAACGATAAGAGACAATAGAGTTACTTACGTAGTTACGTTTTTACTATATATTATAATGAGATCGACCAGCCGTGCTATTCGACTGGTCCATTGGAATAGAGCGGCAAAAGTACGACGCTGATTCAGACGTCGGACCCTCTCTTGTACCGAATCAAATGCATACATTCCGCATACATTACATGCATTATATTTTTTTCCCAGATCTCTGTGCGTTTAAGTGACTTGACCAGCGCAAAAGGGTCCGATTTCAAACAAAATGGCGGGAAAGGAGGAAGGAAATGACTGCACAAAAGAAGCATTTTTGCAAAATATTTAAGAAACGGAATGACAAGAGAGGTCAACGAACAGGCTGCAAAATGCTATTGAAGGTTTGGCATGGCAACCATGTTGCATGGCATCAAGAATGAAAATGTTTTGCATTAGAAAGAACATTTCCCATAGGAAATTAAAAAGAATCGATTGTTCCTGCCGCGCAACATGGATGCCGTGAAAAACCTCTATTACGGCATTAAGGACAAACAAACTTGAAACAGAACGATAATGAAGAAAACACGCTAAAATCTAACGCATTCTTCTTCATCGTATCAGTCAAAAGAGATGGATGTGGCGAGTGATCTCTTGCAAGGGTTACAAAAGGAAAAGAAACTTTTCAGTTGTAGATTCTAAAAGTCGTTTAACTCTTTTGGTTTAAGACGTCCGAGTCGGTCTTCGCTTACGAGGCAATTCAACTTTTGGTAGTTTGGTGAACTAGTTAAGGTAAACAAACACTAAGGAGATCTAATGTCAACGGGAGCTTTATTTGCAGTTCGTTCCCACAGTGAATTAACGGTTAGAGCATGGGGCCGCTGTACAAAGCACCCAGTGTATTCGACATGTGTTTTAGTATTTAGGTTTAAAGAAAACCTTACACTTTTACTCTGATTTCAGGGGGCTGGCTACTTGTCTCCAAAGTTGTGATGCACAATTCAACACCTCCCACTCAGGCGCCACTCAAGACTACATACCGAGGAATAGCGAGCAACCATATGGTTCTTACCAAAAATGCCATGAATCAGCTGAGAACACATATTAATTTCACTCAACTGAGATTCCACTGCAAGAAACAGACAACTAGGCGCACATTCCACATCACCACTGCTGCTAACAGTTCGGGTGAAGCTGTCGTCCAGTACTTCAGTGGTCAGACGGATGTTTTGCCTTACGCTTGTGGCTCTTTTGTCAAAATGAATGACGATAACTCTCGCCTTGCCGAAAAATGTCATGAGTGGGGAAAAGAGAACGGCACCTACGGCGTTGGTAAATGGAGTCATCAAAACCTCGATGAAGACAGATTATATAATCACCCTGCCTTTTACGAAAATGGGGCTCACTGGCTGCTTGCTTATAATCACAAAAGTTTTTCAGGCAGGTTTGAATGCGATGATTACAAAAATGAGAAGATATCTGCTAATGACTTTTGGAAAATTTATGCTCGTTAGAAACGCATGTCGTTTTGGTTTACATGAGTAGTGTCCATTCAACAGTCCTTTGGGTGTCGCTGTCAGAGTATTTTTCGTTCTTTTCGTTTTGGTTAATGTGGATCGTTATTGTGGCTTGTATTTTGTGATTCCAAGTTACTCAATTCATTTGTCAGTTTATAAAGCTACAAATCAAAAGCAAATCAAAGAGGTTGATTCTTCAGAAAAAAAAAACACGAAAGGACCCAAAATCAGAAGGACCCAAATCAGAGAAGTGCAAAATAATTTTCCCACGGTATGATTGGTTAACTCGGAGGTGATAAGCACATGCAGTTTTGACCGAATGCATAAATGGCGGCCAAAAAAATATATATTTTGTTTATGTACTAATTAGCCTCACTAGTCTCGTTTGCGTGGGCAAAATATAAAAGAAATTTTGCTTGAGAGCGAGGCTAGTGAATCTCATTAGCACATAAACAAAAGAATACGTTTTTGGCCGCCATTTATGCATTCGGTCTATTAATCAATTCCAAACAGCTCAAGAGAAAAAATAAGTTAGTGTTCTTAATTCCCTGTTCGTTAAATGTACATTTGGAATAGCCAGCACCAGTGCAGTAGATGCAAAGATATGACAACCAGAAATAAAATCGAATTGAAAAGTTTGTGTGGAACCCTCTTTATTACGAATTCATCACAGCAAAAATTTAAAATTCTCAAATGGATGGTGCGGTTTTTATTTATTTTCAAATTAAAATGCAAAAAATCGTTTTCTCGCTGACCGTTTGGCTCAGTTGGTAAATGTCCCTTTATCCACGAGTTTTTTGTGACAAGTTTTAGGCAAATTGTCACCCACTCGTAGCCAATCAGGATGGATAGTATATTAAAGCGAATGACAACACAGCCTAGAAAGCTGTGCCACACATGGCTTGATTCCTGTACGCCAGGTTGTGGGCCGCCATTGCTGTTTTTGGCTTTTATACTTAAGTGTTTGAGCACCTTCCGCTGTATTTAGAAGCAAGAGATTAAAGAGGGAAAAAATGGCGTTCTTCGAATTCGAAGGTGAAGCAAAAGATTCTGAACATTGGTGCAATTAATTGTGCACCGCAGGGGGTGCAGGGATGGCGCAGTGGTGATAGCACTCGCTTCCCCCCAATGTGGCCCAGGTTCGATTCCCCGAC
>NC_090896.1:25619081-25621581 GCF_036669925.1 Montipora capricornis
TAATTGGGTTTCGCATGCACTGTAGAACCTAGCATGAAACTGCCGATAACACGTCCACGCACGCTGATACGCTTTTTGAGATCCGGGTGTTAGACTAGAATTGAGAAGTTCGTTCAACTGAGCGACCAAGTCCTGGGCTGAAGGGTCTCGGGAACTGGCGTTGGGAATTCGTCCATTCCAGGGGATATTGCCTTGAACCGCTCTATCTGAAAACGGGAGATTAAGTCGGCGCGCTCGTTAAGCTTCCCTGGAAGATGACGAGCGGTAAAGAGAATATTGAATTTAAGAGTCGTTAACACCATATCCCTGATGAGAATCATAACTATCTTATGTTTAGACGTCTGCTTATTGATTATGTCCACTAAAGCAGCGTTATCGGTCACGAACGTCACACATTTATCCGCCAATTGATCCCCCCATATAAGTAATGCAATTACGAGAGGAAACAATTCTAATGCCGTGATGTTCAGTGATTGCCAAGACTCGGGCCAACTACCATAAAACCAATGTGTTTTAAATAAAGCCCCGTATCCTTTAGAACCGGCTGCATCTGAAGTAATTTCATATCGTGAAGCGGACATTCTTTCATCCAGAAAAAATGTGCGACCATTGTATTGCTCCAAGAACGATAGCCAAACGATTAAATCACTTTTGGCGTCTTTGTTTAAACGGATTTTAAAATGGGGCCTTCGAATTCCTCTCGTAAGATTGATTAGCCTCCGTAAGAAGGCTCTACCCGGCAAAACCACTGAACATGTAAAGTTTAAGAGGCCAATTAATGACTGAAGTTCGCGTAGCGTGACTTAACGCCGCTTATAAAAATCCAGCAGCATCGTGCGACATTTCCGGAGTTTTTCCTCCGGCAATCGAGCTTCCATGCGAATAGAATCCAGAGTAATCCCGACAAAAGGCAATTCGGTCTCGGGTCCTACGGTTTTCTCGGGCGCAATGGGAACGCCTAAGTAGTTACAAAGTGAAATGAACCGTGACAGTAGATTTTCGCAAGACTGCTTACTTCTGGCTATCAACAAAAAGTCATCCAAAACGTGTATTATCTCGTCGGCCTGAAAGATTTGCTTGGCGGCCCACTCGAGTGCCGTACTAAATCGCTCAAAAATGGCGCACGATGACCTACAGCCTATTGGAAGGCAGCGATCGAAGTAATAATTTCCCCGCCACTTCATCCCCAGTAAAGGATAGTCCTCCGGGTGAATCGGAATAATTCTAAAGGCAGATTTGATATCAGTTTTAGCGAGATAACAGCCAACTCCTAAACGTTTTACAAACACTATTGCATCTTGAATGGACGCATAGCTTACCGAAGAAAAGTCTACAGGGATTCCTGAATTTACCGAATTCTCATGCGGATATGACAAATGTTGTATAAGTCGGAACTCATTGGGTGCTTTCTTAGGGACGATTCCTAACGGTGACACGACAAAATTATCGAACGGCGGGGCGCTAAATGGGCCTGCAACCCTACCGGCTTCGATTTCCTTGTGTAATTTATCCCGTTACGATGTTTGGTTGGGCGTGGGCACTAAGCAAATTTGGAGATTCGAAGCTTGATCTTAAATTAGAGTAATGAATATGAAACCCATATGAGAAGCCTTGTATCAAAAAGTTTTTTAAAAAGGGGTCGTAATCACGCAGAACTGAAGTGAGACGGTCAATTCTTACGGGGGTGACTGGATTGCTCTCTAGTAGACGCGCTAGGCGCTGTTGTTCCACTAGGCTTAATGCTCGAGGTTGGGGGCTCCCCTCCCTCTGAACAATTTTTGGCTGCGTGCTTACCTCCACATCGGGAGCAAATGTGGGTAAAGGAACACCCTGAACAGAACCTCCCGTTATTAAAGTTAAAGCATGTTCCTTTAACGAGAGGGATTTTTCGCGATTTTCCGACTCGCCCGGCGGGAAGGTTACCTCTCTGGGGACGAAAAGGCAAGGTAAGTGAAGTGGCCTCGAGCCATAACTCCCACTGGACTTCCTCCCAAGGGTACCTATCGGGGGCGGACTGACGCAAATATCTAAATTGCTCATCATAGTAAGCCCAGTTCCCGTTTTTGTTTGCAATGGCACGAACGGTCTCACAATATTTTAGCAAAGCGGCCGTGTCCCCCGCGAACTTCTGGCAATAAATGGCCATAGACGTGTGGAACGCCGTGACCCACTGCTGAATACTATTCAATTTACGTGGGGCGCTAGCTGGCTCTAATGTAATCTGCGGCTTATTGCCATTGCCGGTAGCCGAAAGCCCAACAGTAAAACGCTCTTGTTGAACCGCGGTTTGGAGCAGTGCTCCAAGGTGTACAAATTCGTTAGCCCAAATTTTTGATTTTATTTTGTCACTAACTGCACTTCCAAGTGGGATGGCGACGCTTGAGAAAAGGGGTGTGGTGGGCATACTGTGTACGTTAGGTGATACAAGATTACCTCCAGAAGTCCCGGCAATAGCTTGCGTCGCTTGCACAACGGAATTCTGGACTATCGAGGCGGTGGT
>NC_090896.1:25629081-25631581 GCF_036669925.1 Montipora capricornis
TTTCAGAAACATCAGCATTATGCTGCAATTATATATAAGTATTATGCCAGCATTATGCCTAATGCTCCAGACATAGTATTATGCTCAAAATTATGCCGAAGGACCCTAGGGATGCCGGTGCAATGCTCTACCAACTGAACTATGAGGCCACTTATTTGAAAGCAGGACAATGTGTTGCTCATGTGTTCCCGTGAAAGGATTCGATGAAATAAATGTATGTATTTGAAGAGCGGGCTATCGATGAAAGAAAGATAGAAGAAATCCTCGCACTTTTTTATAACAGACAAATGTTATCACTTCGCCCTTTTGCCTTTAACCCGCACTTCAAAAGAAGCATTTATTCCATTGAGTGAGTTTTGTTAGATTTTTAGTTGGTTTTGAAGCGGATCCCGATTCTATTGGTTGTCAAACGATATGAGTAATAACCACGTTTTTTTGGAGCAAAGAAGGGCTTGCGAGATGACACTGCAAACACTGAGTCAGTTTTAAGATAAATATTCAAGCACTATGCAAAGCTGCGTTTGGATGTAAGAAAAGCTTAGAAAGATGGAACTATCCTTTAAACCCAAGCCTAAAACGACGTTCCATTTACGGCAAATGATAAAACTGCCAAAACTCGGAGACTTGTTTGATTTTAGCTATTTTTTCCTGGTAAGTCATATCGATCAACATCTTAAATTAGAAAACGGAATGCAGAGCAGGAAACTTTGAGTAGGGTTTAATTTTTGCATATATATAATTCCTGAAAAATGGCCAAAAAAGTATTTCATAATTTCCCGAAAAATGCTCTGAAATTCTATTAGAAATATCTAAAATTCTCCAAAAACTCTCTAAAATTCCCGGCAATTCTCAACAAATTTCGGTTTTTATTTTATAGCGATATAACAAGAAAAAATGAGTTGTAATCGTAAAACATCGTTTATTACCAATGACAACATGAAAAACCGCTGCTTTGTTCTGCTCTAGGCACTGCTGTAGCATGTGAGTGGACCGAACCCTCTCTTGCTCTAAAATTCTCGAGATTTTCTGAAATACCTGTTGAAGTCTAGAATTCCTAAAAAAAAATTCCTGATTTATGTAGCTAAGCGTTCTTATTTAGCCAAAACCTTCAACAAACTACTCCTAATTTTTCCTTATAACACTGGGCCCGGTTGTTCAAAAACCGATTAACGCTAATCCCAGATTAAAAATTAACCAAGAAGTTTATTTCTCTACTCCCACATGCTGTTCAACGCTGATCATTTGGCAAAACTTTACTCTAGAAGAGGTCAATCTTGAAAAACAAAAATAAGCAAAAGAAACTTTCACCAAAAAGTTGAAAACATGAAACAAAAGTTTACGCTAATCCTGCAGCTGGATTACGTTAATCCGCTTTCGAACAACCGGGCCCTGATTCTTTACTCGATCATAATCGAATACATATTCTTAGAAAACCGTTTTAGACCAGTATCTGATTTATCATCCTCAATTTCTTCACATGCTGATTTATGAACCTTTTTAATGTACAGAGGTTACTGAAAAAAAAAGTACCCTAACGCTGAGGTCATCAGTGAGACGGAGATTAAATGTGAAAGTTGTAAAGAAATCGTTAAACTGAACAAGTTGCGTGGAATATTCAATTTTAAACGTAAGTTATCTTCATGAATTTCTTCTGTCTTACCACATTCATATATATCCTTTCTCTGTATATCATTAGTTTGCTGACATTTTACTGGTTTAAAAGCATGGGATTGGCACACATCTCGTCGCTGTATTATAGTAGGATAGTTATCAGTAATTTAAAGCGCTTAAAAGCAAAAGAATAAGTTGACCAATTATCAAAGCTACGAAAGCAATTCAGTAAGCAATCTGAAAGAAGCACAACTCCTGTTTGTTTTTCTCGAATATAACGTAATGTCCTTTTAAAGCTAGAGATGAGAGGAGGATCTGTAGACACCCCTCAGGTGCTTGAATTTGCTAATGGATTCTCCTCTTCCTCTCGAGAGCTGTTGAAAAGGCTGTCACAATGTAGCATCAACTATTTCACCTTAAGCAAAGGCTACTATAGCAGACCCCACTGTGCTATTAGCTTCGAAGACTTACACAAGATGCCAAAATTGACAAAAAATAAACTTTCTTCTGCGGCTATTGCTGAGCTGAGGGAATGTGTCCGCCAAAAAAGACACACATGTGTCCGCCAAAAAAGTGTGCGCAACATGAGTACTAAAGATCGGCCAGGTACCCTTCCAGTTAATGCCTACGAGGAGGACATCGGCTCTACAGAGCTATTTGACTTCTCTAACTTTAAAGTGGTAGTAATGTCACGGAATCTGCTTACCAGGAAGAGATTACCAGAATCAGGCATCAGAGAAACAAAGATGATGAAAGCAACACCTCCTATGTCCTTGCAAAAGTCGGCGAATTTGCAGCAGTCAAAGATGGCTATTCGCCAAAAGAACTGGCAAACAAGTCATGCCCATTTTTTGTCATCAAACTCCAGGAGGACGTCATGACTAACGAC
>NC_090896.1:25636581-25651581 GCF_036669925.1 Montipora capricornis
AGGTATATTTTCGAAAGCACTTCAAACCCTAAGATTTTTTTGAGATTCCTGGAAAGATTTTGCTCTTTAAATCCCCTAAAAGCAACGTTATACATATTTTTTCTTTTGGAAACTTCAGCGCTTGGTGAGAGGAACTCTTCCGAGCCAATTGTTTGGTAGCCAATAAAATTTCAGGTAATTTATCTCCAAAAACTATTATGTAGCAAATACCCGTTTTTGGTCGCAAATACCCAACTTAGCTGTAATTTTTTTTCTCGCTAACGTAAATTACGTAAATTATAGACTTGATAGCGAAGATAGAAACATTTCACAAGATCGCACTTGTTTTAAAGCAACCTGCCTAAACATAGAAAGCTGTTTTTAAGGCTTATTTCATCCTTTTTTGGCCGAAAAATGGATAAAAATCACGTTTTTGGCATTAAAAATTCTTACAAGCGATTTCTGTTAAAAGCAGGCTGAAAACATATTAAATAAAACTGGTCCAAACCATCTGCATGACCCTTTGTGGTATTTTATGGAATGTTTCGCCAAAAACCTGTTTTTCGCAAATACCATCATTCCCCACCCCTCCCCCTCCAACTAAGTTGATAAGGAAATGGCACTCTTTGGTCTTCATGCTGGTTTGTCTGCATATAAGGTGAGAACTTCTTTTCCAGTAAATATCCATAACCCACCACTCTTTATGGATGTTTAGGATATCATATCATTCGATTGACCGTATAATACATGGAATATAAGTTAGAAATCCTTCGTTTTTACGGAGATTCACGTTAAAATTGTCAAATGTCTGCTAAAAATGCTATTTTAAACATATTTTTATTATCCTTGCTGCTTCGAAACGCGCCAAACATATATATATACCGTTTTAATCATTACTCCACGTATTCTTATTCCGGAATAGGGTCAATCAAACACGCCCTTATTATAAATTAAGGCTTGACGGGAGTCCACGAGTAGGAACATGCCTCTCCCATGCAAGCCCTCTGAATGAACCTTTGAGCGTAGAACGCCACGAGTTCTTCGGCTCTGCACGCACTGTTTAGATGATGGCCAATCAGAACAAAGTTATTGTCGAACAAAGACAATAAGCAAAAAATAATGTACGCAAATTGATGTAAATGTGAGTCTCCTGGTGAAGTGTTACTTTTAAAAATAGAAAGATAAGAGCAAAGGTTGACTCAAGGATATAGTGCATAGGGAGGCTCTTAGTCATGGGCTCCTGGGTTTGAAGGTGAATTGAAATTCCCAAAGGGGTAGGTGTTGAAACAAAGAACCCTAGTATGTCTCAAATGGCAGGTACATAGCGAAGATATCGTTGACGACACCTAGGGTCTTTTGTTTCTGTGGTTGGCTCATTTGAATAACAAAAGCAATGTTTGTAAAAAGTTATCTTCCCTGTTCAATTCGAATCCCACTTGAATCTTCCGATCGTGCATCTGAAGCCCTGTGCGACAACACACTCGCTTAGTAAAATAACAGCATTGCACCTGCATTGCAGAGGTCCATAACTTGATGACAGCCGGACTGGACTAATGTCGGCTTTATTTTTTATACCACATCAAGAATATTATATAATCATGTGGAAAGAGTGGCAAATAAAGGACTTAAATAGGGCCAGAGTGTGGAAAATGGGTGGGGAATTAATAGGTATATCCGTTTTCACGCCAATTCCTTACCTTGTGGCACTGTCCAAATATGGTCATGGTAGCGATCACCGAAACCTATAGCTTTGTCACCAGGTTGTTGAAAAATAAAACTATTACTTCCTTAACCTTACGTAAATTGCCAGAATTTGAGACTTCTAGACTTGCACTTCATCAGCTAAGTAGAACGAGACATTGGACGTTATTTCGGGAAATACTTATTTAATACATTTTAAAATATTGACAGGCAATGTACATGCACCAGGTAAGGTTTGTAAGCATCCATCTGTCTCGCGAGATAATGGAATTTGCGCTGAGGTTTAGTCTTTTGAACAGTTGCAACTCCTGCTGTGGGTGGACACGTGGTGTGGAAATCATATTGTGGTTTACCATGGTTAACGCTATCCTAGGAATGGCGCATTAGTGTGCATGGGCATACACTAATGTACATGACCCTACACGAGCCTACACTTGCCCAAATGGGCGTACACCAGCTAGCCCACATGGGCACACACTGGCCCACATGAGCACACACTGGCCTACACGGGCATGCACTAGCCTACATGGGCGTTCACTAGCCTAACACTAGTATACACTAGTAAAATAAATAGAAATACACTGCTTGTCGGCAGCGACAGAGTTGAATCAGTGACTGAGGCCAGAAATCTAGGCGTCTTGTTTGACTGCAATTTTAATTTTTGTAACCATATTACTAAGAATATTAGAAGAATTAGGAAATATTTAACTCAAGATGCCACTAAGACGCTCGTTCAATATATTACACTACTATTAAAAACATTTGTTTCCTGCTCCGGAAGCATAATAAAAGTTAAAAAAGTTTTACAAACTCGGAGCTAAAAGTTAAAACTTATGAAATATTTCGTCCGTTTTCAACCGGACTTCATCAGTCAATGATGTGAATGTTAAAAAGATGAATTTTAAAAAGGTTTTTTAACGCCTCTTGGGGGTTAGAATTGTGTCATAGATGGCTGCTAATTCGTAACCATTGTCTCTGTTTAACGCCGGTTTCGTAAGTTTAATTTGAATAGCTTCTTTTATCCTGCGTTTGAAGGTGTTAACTTCGGTTGATAGTACTTTTGTCTTATTTGGGTTCACCGAGTGGCCCTCCAGGCGACAATGCTCGTGAATAGCTGATGAACTTCTTGATTGGTGTTCTTTTACCCTGATTTCCAGAGAGCGGGCCGTTTCGCCAACGTACTCCTTCTTACACTTCTCACAATGGATCTGGTACACAGTACCGCATTTCTTGAGATTGACAGTTGTGTCCTTGACACGTACCAATTGTGATCTTAGAGAATTGACGGGTTTATGAATAAGTGTAACCTCATGTGACTTGAAAGCTCTTTGCAGGCGTTCCGAGATTCCTTTGATGTATGGCGTTGATGCATAGATTTTCTTCTCGTTTTGAGGCTCTTCGGTATCCTCTGTTGTAGATTTTGGATGTGGTATTGTTAGCATCCATTCTGGATAGTTATTCATTTTTAGAGCTTGCTTGACGTGCTGTGTTTCTCTAGTTCTGTCATCGTTTTCCGTAACCAAGGTCTGAGCTCTCAACATCAGGGTGTTAACCACAGCTCTTTTGTGTTGTAGATGATGGTTTGATTGGAAGTTTAGGTACTGGTCCGTGTGCGTAGGTTTGCGGTACACGGAGATCTTGGTAGAACCATCTTGGTTAATACTCACACAGGTATCAAGGAAAGGAATCCTGCCATCCTTTTCTTGTTCCGAAGTGAACTGGATATGTTGGTCAATGGAGTTTAGATGTTCAGAGAAGGAATCGACGGCGTTTTCGTGAATCTTGGCCATCGTGTCATCCACATATCGATACCACATAGTTGGAGGGGTGGGGGCGGTGTCCAGAGCTCTGCTCTCGAACTGTTCCAGGTAGAGATTGGCCACTACAGGGGAAATTGGAGACCCCATGGCGGCTCCTTTCTTTTGTTTGTAGAATTCACCCTGGAATGTGAAGTATGTGCTCGAGAGGCACATCTCTAGTAGAACAGATAATTGGGCGATGTCTAACGGGCATCTATCCGGTAAGCTCTGGTCACTTTCCAGTTTGGCTCTGACAACTGGAATGGCTTCATTGATCGGAATGCTGGTAAACAGTGAGGAAACATCGTATGAAACGAGTTTCTGTCCAGGGGGTACTTCAAGTTCTGCAATCTTGTTGACAAAGTCTTCACTGTTGACGATGTGATGACTGTTGAGGCCAACAAGAGGTTTCATAATCTTAGCAAGGAACTTGGCAGTATCATACATCACGCTACCAATGCTCGAAACTATTGGCCGTAGCGGTACGTCTTTCTTGTGAATCTTGGGTAGCCCGTAGAACTTTGGGACATTCTCTGCTGTGGGGTACAGTTGATTGTAAAGATAATTAGGGATTCTCTTTTCTTTGCGCCACTCCTTCAAGGTTTGAATGAGTTTGTTTTTGATGGCTCTGGTTGGGTCAGATGTCAGTTTTTCATACGTATTGGTATCGTCTAGAAGAGCCTTCACCTTGTTGTGATAATCTTGTTTGTTTAGGATTACCGTAGTGCGCCCTTTGTCCGCTGGTAAGATTACAGTTGAATCGTCTTTCGCTAGAGCCTTAATGGCTTCCCTTTCAGCTCTGCTGATGTTTGATCTTGGGGGTTTGCTCTTGCTTACGATTTTAACTACTTCATTTCTCAGGCTCTCGGCTTGGCTTTTATCTTTTAGTTGATTACAGGCCAGTTTAATGGCTGCCACGATCTCATCAACTGGGATCTTTGATGGAGTTACGCTAAAATTCAGACCTTTCATGAGAACCGAGCGTTCACTATCGGAAAGAGGGCGGTCAGAGAGATTCATAACCCACTTTGTCTGATCAATGTTGGTATCTCCAATGTTTGTCGTCGGTGATCGAGTTTCTTCTTTACTCAGTAGGCGGTCAAACGTTTGCCTCTGGCGGCTCTTTGCCATCTCAAAGTGCGACGAATGTGTTTTCTCGAAGTGAGTTAGAATTTGGTTGTTTAACTCTGTTGACACCTTGGATTGTAAACTTGATTTCAGTTCTTTTACGCTCTCCTCGTACTTTCTGATCGTAAAGTCGCATTGTCTTATTCGTTCCTGAAGAAGTTTCTTCTCGGCATTATGAATAATCTTCATGGTCTTAACACCTTTCATACAGGTTCGTAGTTTCAGGCTGTTTGGAGTAATGTTGTTGTATCTGCATCGGATGTTAAAGTGCTTGTGATTCTGCCACCGGGCGAGTTTTCCAAGCGTTTTCTCTCCTTTCCTAACCATCTTTAGGACTTCGCGTCCATGTTGTCGTAAGATACAATTAAAAACATTTGTTTCCTGCTCCGGAAGCATAATAAAAGTTAAAAAAGTTTTACAAACTCGGAGCTAAAAGTTAAAACTTATGAAATATTTCGTCCGTTTTCAACCGGACTTCATCAGTCAATGATGTGAATGTTAAAAAGATGAATTTTAAAAAGGTTTTTTAACGCCTCTTGGGGGTTAGAATTGTGTCATAGATGGCTGCTAATTCGTAACCATTGTCTCTGTTTAACGCCGGTTTCGTAAGTTTAATTTGAATAGCTTCTTTTATCCTGCGTTTGAAGGTGTTAACTTCGGTTGATAGTACTTTTGTCTTATTTGGGTTCACCGAGTGGCCCTCCAGGCGACAATGCTCGTGAATAGCTGATGAACTTCTTGATTGGTGTTCTTTTACCCTGATTTCCAGAGAGCGGGCCGTTTCGCCAACGTACTCCTTCTTACACTTCTCACAATGGAGGGCGCACTACGGTAATCCTAAACAAACAAGATTATCACAACAAGGTGAAGGCTCTTCTAGACGATACCAATACGTATGAAAAACTGACATCTGACCCAACCAGAGCCATCAAAAACAAACTCATTCAAACCTTGAAGGAGTGGCGCAAAGAAAAGAGAATCCCTAATTATCTTTACAATCAACTGTACCCCACAGCAGAGAATGTCCCAAAGCCAAGTTCCTTGCTAAGATTATGAAACCTCTTGTTGGCCTCAACAGTCATCACATCGTCAACAGTGAAGACTTTGTCAACAAGATTGCAGAACTTGAAGTACCCCCTGGACAGAAACTCGTTTCATACGATGTTTCCTCACTGTTTACCAGCATTCCGATCAATGAAGCCATTCCAGTTGTCAGAGCCAAACTGGAAAGTGACCAGAGCTTACCGGATAGATGCCCGTTAGACATCGCCCAATTATCTGTTCTACTAGAGATGTGCCTCTCGAGCACATACTTCACATTCCAGGGTGAATTCTACAAACAAAAGAAAGGAGCCGCCATGGGGTCTCCAATTTCCCCTGTAGTGGCCAATCTCTACCTGGAACAGTTCGAGAGCAGAGCTCTGGACACCGCCCCCACCCCTCCAACTATGTGGTATCGATATGTGGATGACACGATGGCCAAGATTCACGAAAACGCCGTCGATTCCTTCTCTGAACATCTAAACTCCATTGACCAACATATCCAGTTCACTTCGGAACAAGAAAAGGATGGCAGGATTCCTTTCCTTGATACCTGTGTGAGTATTAACCAAGATGGTTCTACCAAGATCTCCGTGTACCGCAAACCTACGCACACGGACCAGTACCTAAACTTCCAATCAAACCATCATCTACAACACAAAAGAGCTGTGGTTAACACCCTGATGTTGAGAGCTCAGACCTTGGTTACGGAAAACGATGACAGAACTAGAGAAACACAGCACGTCAAGCAAGCTCTAAAAATGAATAACTATCCAGAATGGATGCTAACAATACCACATCCAAAATCTACAACAGAGGATACCGAAGAGCCTCAAAACGAGAAGAAAATCTATGCATCAACGCCATACATCAAAGGAATCTCGGAACGCCTGCAAAGAGCTTTCAAGTCACATGAGGTTACACTTATTCATAAACCCGTCAATTCTCTAAGATCACAATTGGTACGTGTCAAGGACACAACTGTCAATCTCAAGAAATGCGGTACTGTGTACCAGATCCATTGTGAGAAGTGTAAGAAGGAGTACGTTGGCGAAACGGCCCGCTCTCTGGAAATCAGGGTAAAAGAACACCAATCAAGAAGTTCATCAGCTATTCACGAGCATTGTCGCCTGGAGGGCCACTCGGTGAACCCAAATAAGACAAAAGTACTATCAACCGAAGTTAACACCTTCAAACGCAGGATAAAAGAAGCTATTCAAATTAAACTTACGAAACCGGCGTTAAACAGAGACAATGGTTACGAATTAGCAGCCATCTATGACACAATTCTAACCCCCAAGAGGCGTTAAAAAACCTTTTTAAAATTCATCTTTTTAACATTCACATCATTGACTGATGAAGTCCGGTTGAAAACGGACGAAATATTTCATAAGTTTTAACTTTTAGCTCCGAGTTTGTAAAACTTTTTTAACTTTTATTATTACACTACTGTAATAGTTTACTCTATGGCCTCCCAAATATTCATATCAATAAGCTTCAACGTGTTCAAAACGCAGCCGCTAGGTTAGTTTCAAATGTCTCACGTTTCTCACATATTTCACCTGTTCTTTACCAGTTGCATTGGCTGTCAGTTAAATATAGAGTGATGTTTAAAATCATCTTAATTACTCTCAAAGCTCTTTATATTCGTGACTTAGTCCAACTTAGAAAACAGTCCAGTTACAACTTACGATCAAACAACGGTGGACGTCTCCTCGAAACTGTAAAGGCTGTAACTAAACGCAAATCCGGAGACAGAGCTTTCAAGGTGGCAGCTCCTTCTTTGTGGAATACTCTTCCACGAAACATAAGAGATGAATCATCGATCAACAAATTTAAGAAATTACTTATGACATATTTTTTTTAAAAATTGCCTACCAATAATATATATTTATTAATATAATAATGAGCGTCGGTTATTATGATTTATTTTTATCTCTATAGCATATACATATTTATTAGTTAGGATAGCTGCCATTAATTTTAAGGTCTTTTACATATATCTTAGGCTATTGCATTTAAATTTAATTTTATATCTATAAGTAAGTAATTTATACTACTGTTCATTTAAATATTTCTTTATGATTATGCCAAGCGCTTTAGATCATATTTAAATGAATGTTTGCGCTGTATAAATAATAAAGTTATTATTATTATTATTATTATTATTATTATTGTTATTGTTATTGTTATTGTTATTGTTATTGTTATTGTTATTGTTATTGTTATTGTTATTGTTATTGTTATTGTTATTGTTATTGTTATTGTTATTGTTATTGTTATTGTTATTGTTATTGTTATTATTATTATTATTATTAAATGGGCATACACTAGCGTACATAGGCGTTCACTAGCGTACACGGGCATACACTACCGTAAATGGGCATGCACTAGCCTACATGGGCCTTCACTAGCTTACATGGGCATACACTAGTGCTAGCCTACATGGGCGTACACAAGTTCACAACGAATCTATCAGCGGCAAAGAAACATTTTGGATATCTATTTTAGATGGTGAGGCCTGAAGTTCGAGAAATTATTGGTAATCTAACACCCAGCCAAATCGGGTACGAAACAGCATGGGGAGGACTAAAAACTGAGTAAGGTCAAAGCTGTGAAAACTCATAACTCGTGGCGCTGATTCTAGATCTGCTGTCGCTGCTGTTGCCTGTGCTCCTCTTCTCTTTGTACTGGTGCCCTCTCCTTCTCTCTTACACTTTAAGACTGGTCTTGACGGTAAGCTTCTAGGCATCTTGGTCTGCGGCTGTGGCTTCCAGGTCAGCTGGGTGATGTTTTCAGCCCTGAGATCTCGTTTGCAAAAGTCCTTGAATTGAAGCATTGGCCTGCAAGTAGGTCTGGAGCCTGAGGCGAGCTCGCCTTAAAGGATGTCTTCTGGGATTCGGCCATCCTGCATGCAGATGAATGGCCGAGCCAGTGTAGATGTCCCTGGGAGATGAGGGCAAACATGCTTGGTGTTCTTGATTTGGCCAGTACTTCTTTGTTTGGGATACATTGCAGCCGGGTGATGCCAAGGATCCTCTTAACACGGCGCAGGTGGAAGGCATTGAGTCTCTACTCTTGCTTCACTGCGGCAAAGCAGTGTGCTCAGAATACGGTAGTTTTATCAAACATCATATATCATATCATATATATCTTTATTTACCCTCCGACTTTTAGAGTAGCTTGGTGTAGCTAATATCTCCGAGCATTTACCCTCCCAACCATGATACACCACAGAAGACAGACCACAACACCGGGAACTACATGCCCTACTCTTTGCGACAAGTGTGCGGGTTCTTTTACGTCCCACAGGATTATGAACATCGAAGGGTTGTAAGACGGGACCTCCGGCTTATCGTCCTTATCCGAGAAGACTAGAGAGTTTAGCCATTTGCAGAAGTAATTACAAGGACAGCACTTTCTCCTCAGTTATTTAAAGACCCTGAGTGTTGGTCAGGCCAGAGTTGAACTCACGACCTCCCGCGTGACAGCCCGGTGCTCAACCAACTGAGCCACCGGTGCGCGGTGAGTTACACAACTTCTTTACACGAAAGCCGAATAGCGTTCTTTACACGATAGCCGTAAGTTACACAACTTCTTTACACGAAAGCCGTATAGAAACAGAAGTAAATACTGTACAACTACACTAAACATATGTACATATGTAAAGCCGTATGGAAACAGAAGTAAATAGTGTAAAACTACACTAAAAATATGTACAAATAATAAAAAAAGTAAAATATAATCAACAGTTTGCCTGCCTACTAGCCAGTTTACTTTTAAAGATAGCTTTAGATTCGGACGCTTTTATGTCAGTAGTTAATGAATTCCACAGCATTCCTCCTCTGTACAGAAAAGACCCTTTATAATATTCCGTTTTTGGAACTAGGTCCAATACAACATTATATTCCGTATTTCTTAGCGTAGATTTATAAGGGTTGTTCTCGCAGGCATTCGAGAAAAGATCGCTTAAGGAACTAGGTACATTTCCATTCACTGTATCATACATTAATAGGCTTAAATGCCTTTGACGCCTTGAGGCAAGCTCCTCCCAGTTTAGTTGTTTTCGTATTTGTGCTGAACGAATATCATAACCTTGAAAGGTTATTATGCGTGCGGCACGATTTTGTAATTTCTGGATACTAGTTGCTATTCCCTGGTCTAAATTGTCCCAAACAATGTCACAGTTGTCGAACACAGGATGGATAAGAGATTTGTAAATTGTATTTAGAACATCTAATGGTACAAACAAACACGTGCCTGTTTTAGACCACTGAAGGATCGATTTACTTTTGAGCAAAGTTAGTCAACATGCTCGTTCCATTTATGATTTTCATCTAAGTGAATTCCTAAATATTTTGTTGTTTGGACTTGTTTAAGGACGGTGCCTACTATTTTTATTGCGCATATGTTATGCGCATCTCGAGATACTCGAATTTCCTATAGGTGGTCTTTATTAATACAGGTATATTTTTGCGCGGTTTAAAAGTATGCGGAGAAACCAGAACTTAGCAAGTGATCTTGGTATCCAAAAAGAAAATTGGAGGTAACCAAGCTTTTTTTAGAGATAATTAAACTTCAATTTGTAAAAGAACGCCATACATCGCTTTGTATTTTAAAGCTTTTTACAAACATTGTTGATTAATTATCTTCGAAAAATGCGTGGTTACCCTCAATTTTCTTTTTGGATTTTAATAACACTTGTTAAGATCTGCTTTTCCTGCATATTCAGTAAACCGCGCAAAAATACTTTTGAATTAGTAGGCACCGTCCTTAAAATAATTGTTGCCAATCTTAATTGGATAGTCTCTTCCTAAGTTAGATAATTTGAAGGTAGTTGTTAAAAACATATACTCCGTTTTAGTAACATTAAAGCTTAACTTATTTGCAAAAAGCCAGTCCCTAACGCGAGTTAGGTCATTATTTACCTTGGCATATAGTTTAGCAGTGGATAGAGAGGATGCATATATCGTGGTGTCATCGGCATACATGTGTGCATGCTTTAGTATGCAGAAGACATCCAGGGAGATCATTAATATGTATTAAAATGCATCATTAAAAAGCATGGAGTTCTCCCAGAGTCCCTTGGTTAGGCGGGCCCTTGCTGATGCTGCCTTGTCGATCCGGGTGTTCAGCTCGGTGTACAGGGAGGCGCTGCTGGAGATGATGAAGCCAAGGTAGGTTAAATCCTCTGCAACCTCGAGGGTGTGGTCACCGAGTAGGATGCAAGGGGCTCTGCTGATATCTTCCCCCGGATGTTTGTTTTCTTGAGAGTGATTGTGAGGCCGACCTCGTGATATGCGTATGCAAAGCACTGATTAGTCGTTGTAAGGCTTCCTCAGTGTGCGCAGTGAAGGCAGCACTATCCGCGAACAGAATCTCCCGGAGTAGAACTTTGCGCACTCTGGTGTTCACGTGCAGCAGCTTCAATAGTGCATGTGAGCCTCCGGTTTACTTACATAATGCAACGTGGCGTGAAAAAGGCTGTGTCCTCGCTCCAATACTATTCGGCACCTTATCTCTGCTGCTGCCCTACGCCTTCGATCAGACTGAAGACGGAAGCACCATCCACGCAAGGAGTGACGTGAGCCTTTTCAACCTTGCTCGCCGCGTCTGCTCATGAATTAAAATAGGTGACCGGAAATTATGGACCTTACAACTGATTTCGCTATTTGTCTTCTATGGACACAGCTTTTAAACAAACGATTGTTTGATTACTTTAATCTGTCTCCCTAATTCTATGCACATGCGGACTCGATTGAGCAGGTGACAAACTTTGCACCTGCGTAAATAAGGACCTTGTAACCCCCTTATTTTGTAACTTCATTCGTTTATATCTCCGTTTTCGGACAGCAATCGTTTTTTATTCTTTTCATAGCAAGTTAAATTAATTTTAAATGCATGTTTCAAAGATTTTCAAAACATTCTATATCTGAAAAGAGAGATATATTTCAAAAAACTGTCGTTTCTTTAGGACTGGTCTATTGATTTTTGTTAAATGTTACATATGTCAGAGATTGTTTCTTATTATGGGGTAACGCTGTATGGGAAGATTTTGTTGTCCCATTTTTTTTTTTTTTCAAAAAAGACAACAGATGTTGATTTTAAAGCTCAAAGAAATGTCTTTTCCATGGTATCAACAAATAACCACTTGCTGAATATGCTACATTAACAATATGAAGAAAGATACCAACAACCACTTAATGCAAAAACCTAATGTACGTATTTGCTACCGTAGCAAATACCCACCGTCACGTCGCAAATACCTACCCACTGTAGACCCACCGTCTCTCTCTCTCTTGTTCGCTCGCATTTTAGAGCACAACAAACAAACAAACAAATCAACTATTTCTTTAAGTCCAAAAAGAGTACAGATGATATTGAGTTCAGACGATATATTTTTGAGAATAAAAATTCAAGTTTCATCCCTGAACAAAGGAAAAAACAATTAAACCACAGTTTTAAAAGTACGAATTCTCTTGAAATAACGCATCCGTAAGAATGACAAACGGTTTAGTGTCCAAGAAAAAACAATTGTGGAGTAACTCCTTCCACCAAGTTTGAGCTATTACTGGTATACTGTTTGTCGTTCTCGTTCAGCATAAACGAAAGGGAGGATATAAGAAATGACGTTTAGAGATTTTGGCGTGACGGAGACGCTTGCCAGAAAGTGGCGATATGAGATTAATATTAATAAATTCCTGAAAGAGCGATACTTGGAAACTATGATTACAAACTCTCAAT
The DNA here is from genome assembly GCF_036669925.1 of Montipora capricornis. Taxonomy (NCBI): domain Eukaryota; kingdom Metazoa; phylum Cnidaria; class Anthozoa; order Scleractinia; family Acroporidae; genus Montipora; species Montipora capricornis. The sequence continues at coordinate 25,648,974 of NC_090896.1, forward strand.
TTCACTTTTGTCCCATTTAAACATCGCATGAGCTTTGTTCAGTTAGTAGCAAATATTCTGGAATGCACGTATGTCTTGCAATTGGATGGCAATTTGATGTTCATTTGATCCCATGCCAACGTCATTGGTTGTACAGTGTCTTGACCAACTGTTGCCTACCATTGTATCCATGGTGAACCTGTCGCTCCAAAATGGGTTTTTTGCTAGCCAATACAAAAAGGCGCTGGTAACGCCATTGTTAAAGAAATGCCGTTTAGAACCAGCAAATTGCAACCTTCACCATATAAGTAACATGGCATTGATCTCTAAGTTAACGGAAGTGGCTGTTGCAGACCTATGAAAATCCCACATGCTCGAGAATGATCTTTATCCTGCCCTACATCAGTGTATAGCTTAGTGCATAGCTTATTCCATTTGGGAACTTTGCTTGTCGTTTGACTGTTCTATTGAAGCCTTTCACGTTCCTGGAGTTGAGAATGTATGCGCGGATAGGTTATCGCGCAAGCATGAAAGCAGCCTCAAATGGAAACTCCATCCTACGGTCTTTAAGTAGATAGCTGAACGTTATTTTGCTACAGACATTGATTTATTTGCGTCGCGTTTAAATTATCAAGTGGGCCGCTATGTCTCGTGGAAACCAGACCCAGGCGCGTAGGCGGTGGACGCGTTTTCGGTAGTTTGGTCTTGTTTGAAACCTTGTTTGTTTCTTCCTTTCAGCCTACTAAGCAAAGTGTTGCAGAAACTGAAAGTGGAGGAAGTCCCAAGCGCGGTTGTGATAATTCCAGATTGGCCGACGGCCCACTGGTTTCCTCTAATATTGGAGATGGCAATCAACCGACCACTTCTTTTACCCTAGTGGCAGACGCTGCTGATCCTACCACAGTCAGGGCAGCTGCATCCGCTGAGGAAGTCTCTTCGCCTAGCCGCGTGGAATTTATCAGGAGTAGATTGGAAGGTGAAGGACTTTTTTTTAAGGGCAGCCACACACATCTTGGAGTCGTGGAGAGCCGGCACAGGGAAGCAGTACTCGGCGGCGTGGTCGTGCTTTATTGGCTGGTGTAAGCAAAGGACGAGAGATCCTGTACAAGCGACTGTAGGGACAGTGTGTGACTTTTGTCTGACCAGTTTGGCGAAGGCAAATCGTACAGCACAGTGAACTCTTACCGTTCAACTCTGTCGGGCATGTTGGTTCCGGTAAACGGACGACCTATTGGAGAACACCCACTAATAATTCGACTGCTGAAGGGCATGTTCAACGTGCGCCCCCCCAGTTCCGAGGTATAATGGCACTGATATGATATTTTATTATTTATGCACGGTAAAATCATCAGCTAAGATTACAAACAATGCTAAAATCTAAATTACAAAAGGTAAAATTTTAAAATGATTACAATAAAATACAAACTAGTTAAAATATAAAATATTTAAAAATATTTAAAGTTCAAGCAATAAACTAAAAGCTGTTTTCCGTGAATGCCGTGCGTTGGACTTAAAGAATGTCATTAATCTTGCGTTTAAATACCCCTAGAGACTCTGTGTTCCTTATATCGCATGGTAGACTGTTCCATAATGTGGCGCCATTGTAGCTAAAGCTTTTTCGGTAATAATCAGTGCGCGGTAATGGAACATTGAGCTTATTTTCAGAGTCCCTGAGGACATAAGCAGAGTCACGCCACGTAAACTTTGAATACAGATACTCCGGAGCTAGCCCGTGCAGACATCTAAACACCATAGTGGCTTTATGAATTTCCTGCTGGCGTGCAAGATTTTTCCACCCTAAAAACTCGAGTAGCTCAGTTGCATCAGCATCATAGTTCGAGAATGTCAACACACGCGCTGCTCTATTCTGCAATTTCTGCAGTTTGTCTCGTAGCGTTTTCCCACAGTTACCCCAAACAATGTCACAGTAATCAAAGTGAGGTTTTACTAAAGCTTGGTAAATGAGATGTAAGGTTGATGCTGGAATCAGGTGCCTAATTCGCTTTAGGGCCCCGATACCAGAGGCGATCTTTTTAGTTAATTTTTCGATGTGACTATGCCAATCGAGTTTATCGTCTATTATCACACCAAGCGATTTTGTAGCTGTAACCTGGCTCACTTGAGTATTGGTCATTCTAATTGTTGGTGAAGCTGTGAGAGTATTCAGTCTCTGCCTTGACCCTATTAGCATGAATTCGGTTTTGGTCATGTTCAATGTGAGTTTGTTCGCATGTAGCCAGTTGAAAACGTTGCTAGGTCTTCATTTAGACAAAACCAAGAGATTATAAAGGTAAGAGAAGTAATCCCTCAAACTGGCCATATTCCCATCGTAATCCCTCTTAGGTTATTTTTAGATGATATCAATTTTCCCGCGGATAATGTTACCGCGCGCGTTACGTGGAAGTTTCGTGGAGGAGAGAAAGTGCAGCAAATTCTGTATGATGCCAGTCTCCGTTTTCAAAATTGAGTTTCATGGGCTGATAAAATTCATTGTCTGCAAGATACAGGTTTCAAACATTGGAATTGCCTTGGAATTGCTTAACTGTCTAGTTTACAGCAATACCAATTTGAAGAATTTCTAATCTATCAAACCGTGTTAAATAATTTTGACAGATGCAGATATGTTTAC
>NC_090896.1:25669081-25676581 GCF_036669925.1 Montipora capricornis
TAAATAGAAAAAGGTCATGAAATTATTTGTTGGAATAACCACTTTTCCGAAAGTTGTATAACATGAATGCTTCCGTGAAGCATACACTGGGTTGCCTGTGGTACGTGCTACAGAAAATCAGAAGGCACTGAATTGTGTGGTATTGAAATACAGCATTCCAGTCTCTGAAGAATAACAAATAAAAGAGAAGCGAGAAACATTGGCTTCGGGGCTGACATGTTGATAATTTTCAAGTTCCCTCAGGCCTTCTTTTCACCACAAGTGTGCCCTCTGAGCATCTGACAGCTTGTAATACTAAAGCTCACTGAAGTTAAGCCCTGCCGGGCGGGGTTAGTGTTTGGATGGGAGACCAAAACAATAAACCCCTCATAAAAACAGAAGCATCTGACCGAAAATACTATTAACGCTAACAAATACGAACTCAGCAAGGTACAGATGCTGTTAGCTTGCTTTATGCAAAACAAATATTGATGAAACAGCAAATAACTATTGATACACAGTTTTTAGAAAGAGCAGAAGGAAGTTTCCGGGACGGTCGATCGAGAATAAAATATTTACGACATGAAAACAACATTAATTTTGAACCGTGAATATAGAATATAAAAAGTTACGATCAGCGACAAACATTTTGGGAGATTTTTGCTACGTTCAAGTAAATTGCAAAATCGAAAGTGACATGGCCGGAATTCAGCGGGCGCCGTGATTAAGTTACCGCGGCATGTTTACTCGCCAAACAGTGAAGCATCTGTGTCAAATGATGGCAAGATACCGGGTTTTTGTAAGTTTCTTTTTCTGTCAAGTGTTATAAAGTTTGACAATGAAATGAGCGAAGTCAAAACAAAGATCACAATCGCCCAACTCTTGTTTATGCAAAGTCAATTTTTTTTATTCATCTGCGTCACAAGTTTTCACTGATTTTGGGGCTCATTTTTTTGAAACTCAAGCACGCTTCCAACAGGCCTGTGAACCCTTCCTGCTTACAGAGCATTACTAAAAAACTTCTACCATCTCACATTTCAACCTTAAGCTCGAAAATTCAATACACAACATGATATTATAATTCACAAAGGCAGAAAATACCACAGAATCCTTTTCCAAAAAAAAAAAAAAATTTATTGAAACAAACAACATATTTGCTCTTAGAGGCGAAAACCTCTTCCTATTTCATCGCGTGCGTGAAGACAAGAAACTCAATCGTGTCAAATTACCATGTACCTCAGGTAAATAGAGCTCACTTTGATTTCGTCTCGACAGGCGATAGATTGTTGTCGAAGTCCAGTACTCGTCGCTTTTGGGCTTCCTGCCTAGTTTATCCAACTGACTTCCATTATTGAGCTCCATAAGGGTATATTTTGTTTAAGGATCCACTAAAACGCCATTCGCGTTACATGACTTTCGACGCCATTGCTACGCAGTTCCACTACCCTCTCGATCCTAAGAAAATACGCGCAGAAGGCTCTATGCACAAAGACACCACTTACCAGGGGAGTGACAGGCAAGACTTTTACCGACACGGAAAAAAAAAACTAAAAAAAAGAAAAAAAAGAAAACAAACAAACTAAACGCAGACCTCGACTGGGTTTGCCATAGGCAACCCAGAAAAAAAAGAAACACCAAAAGAAGGTCAAAGATAAAATTAGCTTTCGCTGCGGTTAAGACCATCCCCCCTCCCCCCCCCCCCTCTTTTTTTTTTCCTTTAGCGTCGAATGCGTTTCCTGATGCTGGGTCGGTCGGTCGGATTGAAAAAAAAAAAAAACGAAGAAAAAGAAATCACAAGAAATGTCACGGAATAGGAGGCTTGGTAACCCAGCATTATTTCTGTGGAGCCTGGAAACAACAAGACGTAAACCCAAAATCGATATGGCAGAAAAGTTGGCTGATGTTATCGTAGAATTAAGAAGTGGTTTTGTCTATGCTGTTACCATGCTCATTCCTCAGTTTAAAATAATTATTTAAAGTGAAAAATGGTTTAACTACGTCGTTACTTTTTTTATTTTTTATTTTTTTGAAAATGCCAAAAATTTGGTTCGAGCGGACGACGCTAAATGGAGATAAAACAGAGGATGGCCTAATGGTAATCGTTTTCACGTGACGTCATCATTTTCTAAAATCCAAAACTAAAGAGCCACGAAAGTTTTTATCCTCATCAGGCATAAGAGGTGGTAAATCTGTATCCATTTGCAATTCTAAAGCTCAATAGTGTGCTTCGTTTGGAAACCAGCGCATTTTGAATTTCTGAGTTATAGCGGTGCGTGACACGAGGCGACGATCGAGTTTATTGAGAAATATATATTTATCTCATGGTTTTGAGCCTTTTTAGAATTTAAAGCATTAGGAAAAGTGCTTAGGTAAATAGCTGTCTGTTCAGTACAGATGATCACTCGCCTAGATAGCCAAAGTAAGTAACAGATGTTGACACTATTTTCCGGCCGCCATATTGGTGCACCACAGATGTGCACCAACATGGCGTTTTCATACTGGGCTCTGTAAATTTCTGCGAAACATTTCGACGAATATCTGAAGTTTGGGGAAACGCACAGGCCTAAAACTTGGAGAAGTGTCTTCTTCATTTATCTTCTACAGCATCACGAATTCTTGATTCTTTCCACTGGATGGTTTTCGACTTACTTTTTTATTTCGTGACAGTGAAAACGATCTATTAGCAAAGTTTCCACCACTTCAGCATCTCCTACAAATACGATCAGAAAAATTTGTTGTGTTCAGTTAAAACGACCAAGTTTTCACAAAGCAGATTCTTGTCCCGAAAAGCGATAACAGTTTGCGTGCTTGAAAGGTAAGCGTTGGCGCCTTTTACACGCCGTGCAGTGTGTTGCCCAGTTTCCGGCCGGTACCAGTTTCCGGGCAAAAAAAGGTAAACTCGGTCATTTTCGATGGGATTTTAACTCTTCGTCCACCGAAGCGATCCGTCGGAAAAAAACGAACATCTCCGCTATCAACTGATGGTTTAGGCGGACTTTTTGGTTGAGAAACGAGCGAACAAGAAGGGATTTTGTTCAGGTGAGTAAAATCTTACCGGCTAATTTTTGGCCTTTTCACTGCACAGCGAAGCTACCGTACGTAAATAAATAACTCGTTTAATAGGAAATAGTTCACGGAGCTTGATAATTTTTTGAAAGAATTTACATTGAAGATGGAAGTAATTAAGGGACCTGTCATCATAAGCTAGAACTTAGCTGTTTGCGAACGTCAGGAGTCTAAATCCTAGCTAAGATTTTCGCATACTACGCCAGTTTCCGGCCACTGATCTGCACTCACAGATAGATTGTTTAAAACTTATTTGAATTAATGAAATTTTATAACTTACTACTCGAGAAATTAATGAAATGTACATAGCTTAAGCAAGCATGGCGTAATGAGGTACATATTAACTCAGATGTGCTTTGTTAAGTGCCCGTGCTTCTTCCCAGAGAATATCGCGCGGGCTTTGTCAAGGTTATACCCTACCCATAGTTAGCAGCTATCTATGCCCTACCATACACCCCTAAGTAACCATTTTACTCTAATCACATAAAATACAGTCGCTAAGCCACATCGAGATAGCCTTGGAAGTCCGTTTAGTCAAGCGGATTGAATGAAATTTCTGCTTTCTATTGGTGGCCGGAAACTGGACTCGCTGGCCGGAAACTGGGCAACTTACTAGTTTTGCAAACTTTAGTACTTGAGGTGGGCAGCCGATCTCCGTATATTTTAAAGGTAAGTAAATGAACTGTCTCTTGTAGGAAAATGAGAAAGTTTCCGTGCATAAACAAGAAGTTAGGGCGATTACAAACTAAAGTGGCCAGAAACTGGGCAACATACTGTGCAGTGCTTTGTTCAACTTATCTCACTCAGTTTTCTGTATTACAACAGACTGTTTCTTTAAAAGACTCGATTCGACTTTTAGTGCAAACGCCTTGTGACACAAGTTGTCGTCGGAGATAGCAGCACTTAAGATCGTTAAGTGCATTCAAATTATTGCGACGGGCTGATGTGAAGGCTTAACAGATTTAATTGGATAGATGAGTGTATGACATACTAAAAGGTATTTAAAGAAAACGACAAAACCTTTGAAATTGCAAGACATGTTTCAAAAGAAACTTCTGTCATCTTCAGTTGATTAATGTACAAAGCGTTAAGTTGAATTTATAAGTCGGAAAAAGTGCTAATTTTGCCAGTAACAACGGAATGTACATAAAACGTGACAATGCGAGAATTAAAAGGATAGTTTTAGATTTACGTGATGCAGTTGTTGATTAAGAAAAGGTTGCTCTCTTTGAATATGAAAAGCTTCTTTTATCTTGAGTTGAAAAGTCGTAGAGGAGTGATCTAAAATATGGAAACATTTCCCTGAAGACAGGGCGCGACATTGTTCGCAATTCTGAAGGTGTTTGAAAATGTGAGAGGCCCTATCACTGACTAAGTGCTCACGCACGCGTGTGGAAAAATGCCGGGTTGTTTCGCCGACGTAACAGGCATTACAGCCCGCACATACAAACTTATAAACCACACGTGAACGAAGCCCGCCAGGCTGAAAATTAAAATAAAGCTTGTAATATGACAGGAAGTCATTTAGACACCTGGCAGACTTGGAAGGGGAAGGTTAGTATGCTTGTGACAGTAAACTTTACATCGTTTGCAACGATTATGCAAATTTCTGTATTTAGTCACCGTGTAGCAGTTGGCCTTGCAGTGGCAATGGAAAGTGTGTGGCTCTCTACGCAGAAAACAGTTATGTGTGCATCTGCAAAACTGGATTCATTGGTAAAAACTGCGAAAACGGTAAGAAAAACTCCTGATAAACTAAACTGATTGATAAGTCTTGTATGAGCTGAGGTTTTAAGGCAGCTGCTTGGTAAGAGAACTTTGCCAACTTAACTATTCAAAACTAATATTGTTGGAGGGGGGGAAGGGGGAACTCCTATATAAAAAGCCGACGGGGTTGCTCGTCGGAAATTTTGAAAACAACCACTTAGAGGTACCAAGATCCTGTCTTGAGGGCTTCGAATGAAATTTTTTACACCATAAGAGGTACCAAATTATGGCCTTTTTATTAGACAAAATTAAAATTAGTTAATTGTCAAATGTCCCCTGTCATAATTCTTTGGCCCAATACCCTAAAAGGTACCGCTAAATCTCCCGCTGTGGACCTTTTGAGGCTGAACACCTCAAGACGTACGAAAACCGCCCTTTTTTAACCCCTCAAAGGGTACGACGAGCACCCCCGTCCTTTTTATGTGGGAGTCCACCTCCCTCGGGAGATTTCTACAACCCAAGTACTTTATCCATTTACTCACACCAACGCCAAATGAAATAATCAAATAAATTGGTAAGTGAAAAATGTTCCCTTTCAAGGATTTAGACCGGATCAACTTATGAGATCGAGAATATGCTTATCGCACGGATGGTCGACACAGGATTCATCTCAGTGATTAAAACTTGATCAACCTGTTGAAAGGTACAAGTAAGGGGTCAAAACCGCACTTATTTTTCAGAATGCCAACAAAGTGCCATTTTCCGTTCCTTTTTTTCAGACATTGACGAGTGCTCTGCTGGAAACAACTGTGACCGAAATGCTGTATGTGCGAATACTAAGGGATCCTATTATTGCACTTGTAAGGAAGGATATACACGGGATGGAAGAAACTGCACAGGTAAAATGATGTGTGTGACCGACTAGAAATACAGAGGTTATAGAGCATAAGTATTTTTGAAAATTTAAAAGGCTTTGAAAAAATAAAATAATTTTTCAAACTTTTCAAACCCCCCAAAAAATTACACCAGAACATTTACACCAAGCACAGTACCACCTTCTGCTCCCATTTATCATAAGAACGTTACTTTGCCTATTTTTCCGCTGCCAAGTACGGCGACGTTGCTGGCAACCGGCGTGTCTTCAAACATCAATGCATTGAGTTACCAACTGAACTATTCAAAACTGTTATTCCTTGTTTTTACTAAACGTTTCCTTAGATTGTTTGAGATTATAAGAGTGGAAATGGCAAATAATTGATTTATCCTGGCTCCTGGGGTTAGGGGGGGGGGGGGGTCCTATATATAAAAAGCCCACGGGGGTGCTCGTCGGAAATGTTGAAAAGAACTCCTAAGAGGTACCAAGATCATGTCAGTGGGCTTCGAATGAAATTTTTTTCAACCATAAGAGGTACCAAATTATGGCTTTTTTATTAGACAAAATTAAAATTAGTTAATTGTCAAATGTCCCCTGTCATAATTCTTTGGCATAATACCCTAAAAGGTACCGCTAAATCTCCCGCTGTGGACCTTTTGAGGCTGAACACCTCAAGACGTACGAAAACCGCCCTTTTTTAACCCCTCAAAGGGTACGACGAGCACCCCCGTCCTTTTTATATGGGAGTCCACCCCCCTCGGGGGATTTCTACAACCCAAGTACTTCATCCATTTACTCAAACCAACGCCAAATAAAATAATCAAATAAATTGGTGAGTGAAAAATGTTCCCTTTCAAGGATTTAGACCGGATCAACTTATAAGATCGAGAATATGCTTATCGCACGGATGGTCGACACAGGATTCATCTCAGTGATTAAAACTTGATCAACCTGTTGAAAGGTACAAGTAAGGGGTCAAAACCGCACTTATTTTTCAGAATGCCAACCAAGTGCCATTTTCCGTTCCTTTTTTTCAGACATTGACGAGTGCTCTGCTGGAAACAACTGTGACCGAAATGCTGTATGTGCGAATACTAAGGGATCCTATTATTGCACTTGTAAGGAAGGATATACAGGGGATGGAAGAAACTGCACAGGTAAAATGATGTGTGTGACCGACTAGAAATACAGAGGTTATAGAGCATAAGTATTTTTGAAAATTTAAACTGCTTTGAAAAAATAAAATAATTTTTCAAACTTTTCAAACCCCCCAAAAAATTACACCAGAACATTTACACCAAGCACAGTACCACCTTCTGCTCCCATTTATCATAAGAACGTGATACAGCAATGCATGGAGTTATTACGAAATAGCCACAGGCCTCCGTAAGCGAGAAGAATGGGCCCGCCTTGCAACTTTAAGATGTGCAATGGGTAAGGAAGGTCTACAAATTCTACTCAACGTAAATCTTTTCGGAGGAACATATGAAGAATAGAGATAAATGTTTGGAGAAGTACTTTAAGCTCAGCAAAAATGTGGTATACGAAAGATATATTTTTAATTCATGTGTGCGACAAGGCAAAGAATATGTTCAAAGTTAAGTCACAAGATTGAGAAAATTAGCAGCTTCCTACGAGTGCGGTGTACTGACAGATGAGCTTATCAGGGCCAGGCCGCGTCATTAGCTTAAAGATCATGTCAAGGAGATAAAGTTGGGCTGTGACGGGAAAAACCCTTCAGAAAGCCATACAAATGTGTACGTCGGGTGAAATCGCTTCCCGACAAATTAAATGAAGGGGATTTAAGGTGGAGAAGACAAGCAGACAGAAAGAAAGTAAGTAAGTAAGTAAGAAATTTAACGAGAAGAAAGCTA
>NC_090896.1:25699081-25706581 GCF_036669925.1 Montipora capricornis
CTGAATGTTTCCTTAGATTGTTTAAGATTATAAGAGTGGAAATAGCAAATAATTGATTTCTCCTGGCTCCTGGGGTTAGGGGGGAAGGATCCTATATAAAAAGCCTACGGGGGTGCTTGTTGGAAATTTTGAAAAGAACTCCTAAGAGGTACCAAGATCACGTCTTGTGGGCTTCGAATGAAATTTTTTTCAACTATAAGAGGTACCAAATTAAGGCTTTTTTATTAGACAAAATTGAAACTTAGCTAATTGTCAAATGTCCCCTGTCATAATTCTTTGGCCAATACCCTAAAAGATACCGCTAAATCTCCCGCTGTGGACCTTTTGAGGCTGAACACCTTAAGAGGTATGAAAACCGCCCTTTTTTTAATCCCTCAAAGGGTACGACGAGCACCCCCGTCCTTTTTATATGGGAGTCCACCTCACTCCGGTGATTGCTACAACCCAGGTACTTCATCCATTTACTCACACCAACGCCAATTGAAATAATTAGATAAATTAGTGAGTGAGAAATGTTCCCTTTCAAGGATTTAGACCGGATCAACTTATGAGATCGAGAATATGCTTATCGCACGGATGGTTGACACAGGATCCATCTGAGTGATTAAAACTTGATCAACCTGTTAAAAGGTACAAGTAAGGGGTCCAAACCGCACTTATTATTCAGAATACCAACCAAGTGCTATTTTCCGTTCTTTTTTTCAGACATTGAAGAGTGTCTTGCTGGAAACAGCTGTGACCGAAATGCTGTATGTACGAATACTGATGGATCCTTTTATTGCACTTGTAAGGGAGGATATACAGGGGATGGAAGAAACTTCACAGGTAAAATGATGTGTGTGACCGACTTGAAATACAGAGGTTTATAGAGCATAAGTATTTTTGAAAATTTAAACTGGTTTGAAAAAATAAAATAATTTTTCAAACTTTTCAAACCCCCAAAAAAATTACACCACAACATTTACACCAAGCACAGTACCACCTTCTGCTCCCATTTATCATAAGAACGTTATTTCGCCTAGTTTTTCGCTGCCAAGTACTGCGACGTTGCTGGCAACCGGCGCGTCTTCAAACAGCAATGCATGGAGTTACCAACTGAACTATTCAAAACTGTTATTCATTGTCTTTACTGAATGTTTCCTTAGATTGTTTAAGATTATAAGAGTGGAAATAGCAAATAATTGATTTCTCCTGGCTCCTGGGGTTAGGGGGGAAGGATCCTATATAAAAAGCCTACGGGGGTGCTTGTTGGAAATTTTGAAAAGAACTCCTAAGAGGTACCAAGATCACGTCTTGTGGGCTTCGAATGAAATTTTTTTCAACTATAAGAGGTACCAAATTAAGGCTTTTTTATTAGACAAAATTGAAACTTAGCTAATTGTCAAATGTCCCCTGTCATAATTCTTTGGCCAATACCCTAAAAGATACCGCTAAATCTCCCGCTGTGGACCTTTTGAGGCTGAACACCTTAAGAGGTATGAAAACCGCCCTTTTTTTAATCCCTCAAAGGGTACGACGAGCACCCCCGTCCTTTTTATATGGGAGTCCACCTCACTCCGGTGATTGCTACAACCCAAGTACTTCATCCATTTACTCACACCAACGCCAATTGAAATAATTAGATAAATTAGTGAGTGAGAAATGTTCCCTTTCAAGGATTTAGACCGGATCAACTTATGAGATCGAGAATATGCTTATCGCACGGATGGTTGACACAGGATCCATCTGAGTGATTAAAACTTGATCAACCTGTTAAAAGGTACAAGTAAGGGGTCCAAACCGCACTTATTATTCAGAATACCAACCAAGTGCTATTTTCCGTTCTTTTTTTCAGACATTGAAGAGTGTCTTGCTGGAAACAGCTGTGACCGAAATGCTGTATGTACGAATACTGATGGATCCTTTTATTGCACTTGTAAGGGAGGATATACAGGGGATGGAAGAAACTTCACAGGTAAAATGATGTGTGTGACCGACTTGAAATACAGAGGTTTATAGAGCATAAGTATTTTTGAAAATTTAAACTGGTTTGAAAAAATAAAATAATTTTTCAAACTTTTCAAACCCCCAAAAAAATTACAACACAACATTTACACCAAGCACAGTACCACCTTCTGCTCCCATTTATCATAAGAACGTTATTTCGCCTATTTTTTCCCTTCCAAGTACGGCGACGTTACTGGCAACATGCGCGTCTTCAAACAGCAATGCATGGAGTTACCAACTGAACTATTCAAAACTGTTATTCATTGTTTTTAATGACTGTTTCCTTAGATTGTTTGAGATTATAAGAGAGGAAATAGCAAACAATTGATTTCTCCTGGCTCCTGTGGCTAAGGGGGAGGGGAGGGATCCTATATAAAAAGCCGACAGGGGTGCTCGTCGGAACTTTTGAAAAGAACTCCAAAGAGGTACCAAGATCATGTTTTGTGGGCTTCGAATGAAATTTTTTTCAACCAAAAGAGGTACCAAATTATGGCTTTTTTATTAGACAAAATTAAAAATTAGCTAATTGTCAAATGTCCCCAGTTATAATTCTTTGGCCCAATACCCTAAAAGATACCGCTAAGTCTCCCGCTGTGGACCTTTTGACGCTAAACACCTTAAGAGGTACGAAAACCGCCCTTTTTTTAATCCCTCAAAGGGTACGACAAGCACCCCCGTCCTTTTTATATTTGAGTCCACCCCCCTCCGGTGATTGCTACAACCCAAGTACTTGCTCACACCAACGCCAAATGATATAATCAAATAAATTGGTGAATGAAAAATGTTCCCTTTCAAGGATTTAGACCAGATCAACTTATGAGATCGAGAATATGCTTATCGCACGGATGGTCGACACAGGATCCATCTCAGTGATTAAAACTTGATCAACCTGTTAAAAGGTAAAAGTAAGGGGTCAAAACCGCACTTATTATTCAGAATACCAACCAAGTGCTATTTTCCGTTCTTTTTTTCAGACATTGAAGAGTGTCTTGCTGGAAACAGCTGTGACCGAAATGCTGTATGTACGAATACTGATGGCTCCTTTTATTGCACTTGTAAGGGAGGATATACAGGGGATGGAAGAAACTGCACAGGTAAAATGATGTGTGTGACCGACTTGAAATACAGAGGTTTATAGAGCATAAGTATTTTTGAAAATTTAAACTGGTTTGAAAAAATAAAATAATTTTTCAAACTTTTCAAACCCCCAAAAAATTACACCACAACATTTACACCAAGCACAGTACCACCTTCTGCTCCCATTTATCATAAGAACGTTATTTCGCCTAGTTTTTCGCTGCCAAGTACTGCGACGTTGCTGGCAACCGGCGCGTCTTCAAACAGCAATGCATGGAGTTACCAACTGAACTATTCAAAACTGTTATTCATTGTCTTTACTGAATGTTTCCTTAGATTGTTTAAGATTATAAGAGTGGAAATAGCAAATAATTGATTTCTCCTGGCTCCTGGGGTTAGGGGGGAAGGATCCTATATAAAAAGCCTACTGGGGTGCTTGTTGGAAATTTTGAAAAGAACTCCTAAGAGGTACCAAGATCATGTCTTGTGGGCTTCGAATGAAATTTTTTTCAACTATAAGAGGTACCAAATTAAGGCTTTTTTATTAGACAAAATTAAAACTTAGCTAATTGTCAAATGTCCCCTGTCATAATTCTTTGGCCAATACCCTAAAAGATACCGCTAAATCTCCCGCTGTGGACCTTTTGAGGCTGAACACCTTAAGAGGTATGAAAACCGCCCTTTTTTAATCCCTCAAAGGGTACGACGAGCACCCCCGTCCTTTTTATATGGGAGTCCACCTCACTCCGGTGATTGCTACAACCCAAGTACTTCATCCATTTACTCACACCAACGCCAATTGAAATAATTAAATAAATTAGTGAGTGAGAAATGTTCCCTTTCAAGGATTTAGACCGGATCAACTTATGAGATCGAGAATATGCTTATCGCACGGATGGTTGACACAGGATCCATCTGAGTGATTAAAACTTGATCAACCTGTTAAAAGGTACAAGTAAGGGGTCCAAACCGCACTTATTATTCAGAATACCAACCAAGTGCTATTTTCCGTTCTTTTTTTCAGACATTGAAGAGTGTCTTGCTGGAAACAGCTGTGACCGAAATGCTGTATGTACGAATACTGATGGATCCTTTTATTGCACTTGTAAGGGAGGATATACAGGGGATGGAAGAAACTGCACAGGTAAAATGATGTGTGTGACCGACTTGAAATACAGAGGTTTATAGAGCATAAGTATTTTTGAAAATTTAAACTGGTTTGAAAAAATAAAATAATTTTTCAAACTTTTCAAACCCCCAAAAAAATTACACCACAACATTTACACCAAGCACAGTACCACCTTCTGCTCCCATTTATCATAAGAACGTTATTTCGCCTATTTTTCCCCTTCCAAGTACGGCGACGTTACTGGCAACATGCGCGTCTTCAAACAGCAATGCATGGAGTTACCAACTGAACTATTCAAAACTGTTATTCATTGTTTTTAATGACCGTTTCCTTAGATTGTTTGAGATTATAAGAGAGGAAATAGCAAACAATTGATTTCTCCTGGCTCCTGTGGCTAGGGGGGAGGGGAGGGATCCTATATAAAAAGCCGACAGGGGTGCTCGTCGGAACTTTTGAAAAGAACTCCAAAGAGGTACCAAGATCATGTTTTGTGGGCTTCGAATGAAATTTTTTTCAACCAAAAGAGGTACCAAATTATGGCTTCTTTATTAGACAAAATTAAAAATTAGCTAATTGTCAAATGTCCCCAGTTATAATTCTTTGGCCCAATACCCTAAAAGATACCGCTAAGTCTCCCGCTGTGGACCTTTTGACGCTAAACACCTTAAGAGGTACGAAAACCGCCCTTTTTTTAATCCCTCAAAGGGTACGACAAGCACCCCCGTCCTTTTTATATTTGAGTCCACCCCCCTCCGGTGATTGCTACAACCCAAGTACTTGCTCACACCAACGCCAAATGATATAATCAAATAAATTGGTGAATGAAAAATGTTCCCTTTCAAGGATTTAGACCAGATCAACTTATGAGATCGAGAATATGCTTATCGCACGGATGGTCGACACAGGATCCATCTCAGTGATTAAAACTTGATCAACCTGTTAAAAGGTAAAAGTAAGGGGTCAAAACCGCACTTATTATTCAGAATACCAACCAAGTGCTATTTTCCGTTCTTTTTTTCAGACATTGAAGAGTGTCTTGCTGGAAACAGCTGTGACCGAAATGCTGTATGTACGAATACTGATGGCTCCTTTTATTGCACTTGTAAGGGAGGATATACAGGGGATGGAAGAAACTGCACAGGTAAAATGATGTGTGTGACCGACTTGAAATACAGAGGTTTATAGAGCATAAGTATTTTTGAAAATTTAAACTGGTTTGAAAAAATAAAATAATTTTTCAAACTTTTCAAACCCCCAAAAAAATTACACCACAACATTTACACCAAGCACAGTACCACCTTCTGCTCCCATTTATCATAAGAACGTTATTTCGCCTAGTTTTTCGCTGCCAAGTACTGCGACGTTGCTGGCAACCGGCGCGTCTTCAAACAGCAATGCATGGAGTTACCAACTGAACTATTCAAAACTGTTATTCATTGTCTTTACTGAATGTTTCCTTAGATTGTTTAAGATTATAAGAGTGGAAATAGCAAATAATTGATTTCTCCTGGCTCCTGGGGTTAGGGGGGAAGGATCCTATATAAAAAGCCTACTGGGGTGCTTGTTGGAAATTTTGAAAAGAACTCCTAAGAGGTACCAAGATCATGTCTTGTGGGCTTCGAATGAAATTTTTTTCAACTATAAGAGGTACCAAATTAAGGCTTTTTTATTAGACAAAATTAAAACTTAGCTAATTGTCAAATGTCCCCTGTCATAATTCTTTGGCCAATACCCTAAAAGATACCGCTAAATCTCCCGCTGTGGACCTTTTGAGGCTGAACACCTTAAGAGGTATGAAAACCGCCCTTTTTTTAATCCCTCAAAGGGTACGACGAGCACCCCCGTCCTTTTTATATGGGAGTCCACCTCACTCCGGTGATTGCTACAACCCAAGTACTTCATCCATTTACTCACACCAACGCCAATTGAAATAATTAAATAAATTAGTGAGTGAGAAATGTTCCCTTTCAAGGATTTAGACCGGATCAACTTATGAGATCGAGAATATGCTTATCGCACGGATGGTTGACACAGGATCCATCTGAGTGATTAAAACTTGATCAACCTGTTAAAAGGTACAAGTAAGGGGTCCAAACCGCACTTATTATTCAGAATACCAACCAAGTGCTATTTTCCGTTCTTTTTTTCAGACATTGAAGAGTGTCTTGCTGGAAACAGCTGTGACCGAAATGCTGTATGTACGAATACTGATGGATCCTTTTATTGCACTTGTAAGGGAGGATATACAGGGGATGGAAGAAACTGCACAGGTAAAATGATGTGTGTGACCGACTTGAAATACAGAGGTTTATAGAGCATAAGTATTTTTGAAAATTTAAACTGGTTTGAAAAAATAAAATAATTTTTCAAACTTTTCAAACCCCCAAAAAATTACACCACAACATTTACACCAAGCACAGTACCACCTTCTGCTCCCATTTATCATAAGAACGTTATTTCGCCTATTTTTCCCCTTCCAAGTACGGCGACGTTACTGGCAACATGCGCGTCTTCAAACAGCAATGCATGGAGTTACCAACTGAACTATTCAAAACTGTTATTCATTGTTTTTAATGACCGTTTCCTTAGATTGTTTGAGATTATAAGAGAGGAAATAGCAAACAATTGATTTCTCCTGGCTCCTGTGGCTAGGGGGGAGGGGAGGGATCCTATATAAAAAGCCGACAGGGGTGCTCGTCGGAACTTTTGAAAAGAACTCCAAAGAGGTACCAAGATCATGTTTTGTGGGCTTCGAATGAAATTTTTTTCAACCAAAAGAGGTACCAAATTATGGCTTTTTTATTAGACAAAATTAAAAATTAGCTAATTGTCAAATGTCCCCAGTTATAAATTCTTTGGCCCAATACCCTAAAAGATACCGATAAGTCTCCCGCTGTGGACCTTTTGACGCTAAACACCTTAAGAGGTACGAAAACCGCCCTTTTTTTAATCCCTCAAAGGGTACGACAAGCACCCCCGTCCTTTTTATATTTGAGTCCACCCCCCTCCGGTGATTGCTACAACCCAAGTACTTGCTCACACCAACGCCAAATGATATAATCAAATAAATTGGTGAATGAAAAATGTTCCCTTTCAAGGATTTAGACCAGATCAACTTATGAGATCGAGAATATGCTTATCGCACGGATGGTCGACACAGGATCCATCTCAGTGATTAAAACTTGATCAACCTGTTAAAAGGTAAAAGTAAGGGGTCAAAACCGCACTTATTATTCAGAATACCAACCAAGTGCTATTTTCCGTTCTTTTTTTCAGACATTGAAGAGTGTCTTGCTGGAAACAGCTGT
>NC_090896.1:25711581-25721581 GCF_036669925.1 Montipora capricornis
CTTTGGCCCAATACCCTAAAAGATACCGCTAAGTCTCCCGCTGTGGACCTTTTGACGCTAAACACCTTAAGAGGTACGAAAACCGCCCTTTTTTTAATCCCTCAAAGGGTACGACAAGCACCCCCGTCCTTTTTATATGGCAGTCCACCCCCCTCCGGTGATTGCTACAACCCAAGTACTTGCTCACACCAACGCCAAATGATATAATCAAATAAATTGGTAAGTGA
Organism: Montipora capricornis; assembly: GCF_036669925.1. Taxonomy (NCBI): domain Eukaryota; kingdom Metazoa; phylum Cnidaria; class Anthozoa; order Scleractinia; family Acroporidae; genus Montipora; species Montipora capricornis. The sequence continues at coordinate 25,711,809 of NC_090896.1, forward strand.
AAAATGTTCCCTTTCAAGGATTTAGACCAGATCAACTTATGAGATCGAGAATATGCTTATCGCACGGATGGTCGACACAGGATCCATCTCAGTGATTAAAACTTGATCAACCTGTTAAAAAGTACAAGTAAGGGGTCAAAACCGCACTTATTATTCAGAATGCCAACCAAGTGCCATTTTCCGTTCTTTTTTTTAGACATTGACGAGTGCTTTGCTGGAAACAGCTGTGACCGAAATGCTGTATGTGCGAATACTGAGGGATCCTATTATTGCAGTTGTAACGAAGGATATACAGGGGATGGAAGAAACTGCCCAGGTAAAATGATGTGTGTGACCGACTTGAAATAGAGAGGTTATAAAGCATAAGTATTTGTGAAAATTTAAACTGGTTTGAAAAAATAAAATAATTTTTCAAACTTTTCAAACTCCCAAAAAATTTACACCACAACATTTACACCAAGCACAGTACCACTTGCTTCTCCCATTTATCATAAGAACGTTATTTCGCCTATTTTTCCGCTTCCAAGTACGGCGACGTTGCTGGCAACCGGCTCGTCTTCAAACAGCAATGCATGGAGTTACCAACTGAAGTATTCAAAACTGTTATTCATTGTCTTTACTGAACGTTTCCTTAGATTGTTTAAGATTATAAGAGTGGAAATAGCAAACAATTGATTTCTTCTGGCTCCTAAGGTCTCCTAAGGTTAGGGGGGAGGGATCCTATATAAAAAGCCTACGGGGGTGCCCGTTGGAAATTTTGAAAAGAACTCCTAAGAGGTACCAAGATCATGTCTTGTGGGCTTCGAATGAAATTTTTTTCAACTATAAGAGGTACCAAATTAAGGCTTTTTTATTAGACAAAATTAAAACTTAGCTAATTGTCAAATGTCCCCTGTCATAATTCTTTGGCCCAATACCCTAAAAGATACCGCTAAATCTCCCGCTGTGGACCTTTTGAGGCTGAGAACCTTAAGAGGTACGAAAACCGCCCTTTTTTTAATCCCTCAAAGGGTACAACAAGCACCCCCGTCCTTTTTATATGGGAGTCCTTCCCCCTCCGGTGATTTCTACAACCCAAGTTTTTCATCCATTTACTCACACCAACGCCAAATGAAATAGTCAAATAAATTGGTGAGTGAAAAATGTTCCCTTACAAGGATTTAGACCAGATCAACTTGTGAGATCGAGAATATGCTTATCGCACGGATGGTCGAGACAGGATCCATCTCAGTGATTAAAACTTGATCAACCTGTTAAAAGGTACAAGTAAGGGGTCCAAACCCCACTTATTATTCAGAATGCCAACCAAGTGCCATTTTCCGTTCTTTTTTTTAGACATTGACGAGTGCTCTGCTGGAAACAGCTGTGACCGAAATGCTGTATGTGCGAATACTGAGGGATCCTATTACTGCACTTGTAAGGAAGGATATACAGGGGATGGAAGAAACTGCACAGGTAAAATGATGTGTGTGACCGACTTGAAATACAGAGGTTATACAGCATAATTTTTTTTGAAAATTTAAACTGTTTTGAAAAAATAAAATAATTTTTCAAACTTTTCAAACCCCCAAATAAATTAAACCACAACATTTACACCAAGCACAGTACCACTTTCTGCTCCCATTTATCATAAGAACGTTATTTCGCCTATTTTTCCGCTGCCAAGTACGGCGACGATGCTGGCAACCGGCGCGTCTTCAAACAGCAATGCATGGAGTTATTACGAAATAGCCACAGGCCTTCGTAAGCGAGAAGAATGGGCCCGCCTTGCAACTTTAAGATCTGCAATGGGTAAGGAAGGTCTACAAATTCTACTCAACGTAAATCTTTTCGGAGGAACATATGAAGAATAGAGATAAATGTTTGGAGAAGTACTTTAAGCCCAGCAGAAATGTGGTATACGAAAGATATATTTTTAATTCATGTGTGCGACAAGGCGAAGAAATTGTTCAAAGTTAAGTCACAAGATTGAGAAAATTAGCAGCTTCCTACGAGTGCGGTGTACTGACAGATGAGCTTATCAGGGCCAGGCCGCGTCATTAGCTTAAAGATCATGTCAAGGAGATAAAGTTGGGCTGTGACGGGAAAAACCCTTCAGAAAGCCATACAAATGTGTACGTCGGGTGAAATCGCTTCCCGCCAAATTAAATGAAGGGGATTTAAGGTGGAGAAGACAAGCAGACAGAAAGAAAGAAAGTAAGTAAGTAAGAAATTTAACGAGAAGAAAGCTACAGATGGATGTTGTCATAAGAAGAGAGATTGAGGAAAACCGCCCAACTCAGGAAAGAAAAACGAGAAGACGAAAGCTGACCCGACGGTTCTTTTTTCAAAGCCAGTATCAATCTTGTACCCAGAGTCCTCGGGCTTCTTGGCCAGCGGGTGAGCGCCCGGAGAGACTCTGGGATAATCGATTTGAACTATATTTTTGATTGGCCGATTGCGTAGCAATGGTAGTCCGACAGGAAGTCGGTAAGTAATTCGGAAGCCCCAGAATTTGGAGGGACATTCAAAATCTAAAACTAGTTTCAGTGCTGTTTTATTTTTTCTACCTCAGAAATATATAAATCACAAAAATAATAAAACGACGAGGTTTGAACTATGTCTTATACCGCACGGGAATTTTCTCACGCTGCTAAAAAGTGATTACTGTTGCTGTTGCAAAAGTACCGTGGGAAATATAACATCAGTCTCTTTGAGGCGAAATCCGTGGAATAAGGTCTTGTCGAAGCCATTCAGAATTACGGAAACATCAAATTATAGAAGAAGAGCACATTTGTGTCGTTTCCACGAAAGATTTGTCGATCGTGTTGCTTGCACGATGGCATTCTCATTGCATTCTGAACGATGGAATGTACGCTGAAACACCAAAAATACACTCACCGAAAGTGTCAGAGGTTTCATCTTCACTTGCTCTTACAGCAAGCCAATGATCATTTCTCCAGTTTCTTTGTGTGTAAGGCTAAAATTCTTGTTTCTCGAACACTTTCAACCCGCCATTTCTACTGTTAACGGTTTTCTCTTTTCTGCTTCCGTTTAAACTCAACCATACGTCGTAAGACCGGAACCCACGTTTTCTGGGAAAATGGAGTCTATTATCCCAGAGTCTCTCCGGGCGCTCACCCGCTGGCCAAAAAGCCCGAGGACTCTGGGTACGAGATTGAGCCAGTATCATTTACGGAAATCCTGTTTAATCGACACAGTGAGACGTGCCAAAGTTGTAATAACATTTCTAAACTTCAGTTTGGTAATATACGAAGGGCTTTGACGGCATAAAATAAATGTCCACGAAAGCCGGATCAGGCGAAGGGGCTCAGGTCGAAAGCTTCTTACACCTCGTAGCCGCCTTGAATCCAAATAAAGAAGAAGACAAGGAATAGGAGATGGGAGGAGGCACATCGAAAGCTTTATATAGCGAAAGATGTCAATGAAAGCTGGAAAAAAATAAACTGTATGTGCGTCGATTCCACTGACACGGCCTTCGCACAACATCTTTTGTCCTTGGATGTGAGACGAAGAATGGGGTTAGTATTTACACTGATTATTGGTTTCCCTTTAGTACTATGATTCTTCGTCGTCAGCTTAGTGTGCGTTTTATTTTGCTCTTCGTGTTTTTTATCCGTCAGTTCAGTCGCCATATCATGGAATGATGGCTTTCAGTGTAGGGACGCACAAAGAGGAGCAATTGGCTTCAGCTTTGAAGCGTCTCGATTTAGCTGTTGAAGCCCACGGTAGATGAGAATTTTTGTTTGGTAAAAAAGAAGGGCTGAACTTATTTTTTTGTGCTTTTTTTTTCTCATTAGAATAGGGTCAAGCATGGTAGATCTGCTCAGTTTATTTTGCATCATTTGAAAGCCAATTTACCGGTACATTCATTTGCCAGTCATTTAGCTACCTTTCGGCACAGAGTACAGGTAACATTTTTGATCAAGTAAATAAAATAAATTTTACAAATAATAATAATAATTAAATAATAATAATAATAATAATAATAATAATAATAATAATAATAATAATAATAATAATAATAATAATAATAATAATAATAATAATAATGAACAGTAAGTTGCGTTCATTTTAGTCAAACAGAAACCACCTGGTAAAACTATTTGTGTAAGCACGGATCACTTTTGGCATACTGGTCCTTTGGAATGTGCAAACAGTATGTCTCTGATGTACACATGTCAATGAGAATTCCCTTCACGCAAGTTTTATACATCATTATCAACAAAGATGAGCACAGCGGTATGATGATAGTTATTAATACTGTAAATGAAGAAATATGTTATCATGAAGTATGGGTATGTTCATTGTTGAAAACTTTAAAGGACAGGTTGCAGGTTGACACTAGTAGTTCAGTAACTCATGGGTTTTTGTTTAGTCGATGTTTGCTATTGGTACCAACTGGCAGAACTGTTTGGCTAACAAAAGGAATTATGGTATAGATGGTTACCTCAAATAAACAATCACAGACCCTGGGCAGTCAATCACTGTCCTGGCCTAGGTTCATCTGCTGAATGTAACAGTAGTGGAATATTGTAACTACACTGTAGACATTGTGGTGATTACTGTTGATAGCAATTATTAATAATTTTCCTGTCTTTTCATATTTACTGGCCCATACCTTTTTTTCTAGGGAACAAGTTCACAGAGCAAGGAAAAGGTTGACTACCCTTGATTGGAATTACTGGTATCATAATGGCTTTTCATTTTCCACCACTGAGGATCATGCTTACACCATCATTTCACGAAAATACAACCAGAGAACAAAATCTTGGGATGTTAGGATATTAAAGGTGTCCAAGATTGTGGATATATTTGGAAGAGAAAGGACAAAATTTTTAAACTTTGCATTGATGACGGCGACTACTTAATCACTTGTGAAGTCTGTCTGGAACCTGACGAACCCAGAATCATTTCTCCAAAAATTGTTGAAAGTGAACCTCTTCCAGCTCATGAGCTCCTGGCAAGATGCGGAAACAAATTTTCACAAATAAGCAGCTCATAGAGATTTAAATGCAAACCTTTCAGCTACCGTAAAACTAGGAAAAACACAAATGCCCTCACAATAATATGTTGCAGTGATGAAATTACTAACAGTCAGGTGTCAATGGAATGGCTCAAGTCAAGCTAATAAGCCTTGGCTTTTTGCTTCAGTTTTGGTAGTAGCTTGAAGTAATAATTATATTAACTGTTTTTCCTCCAAGTTTTGTGGGGTCATTGTGACATGTATAAGCACTAAGCCAGCCTTGAAACCATGACAAGGTATACAGTGTATGACTTGACAGTTTTTAACCCAAGATAAGGGCTGACCATACATTACACATTGTAGCTTTGAAATCAATGCTGGAGTTTTGTCTCATGGTAATATATTATATAACTTTAGAATTTTGCCTACTGATGTGATTTCTTATTGTGTGTGGTTTTGTACATGGCAATTTTATTGCATACAGTTGTAGCTTTTGCAAACTGAAATACCGTAATTTAAACTACAGTGAAAAAAATATTTGTAAATACAAAAAATGGAAATTCGAATTCAGTGCTATGATATTGGGAAATTGACAGTTATTGTAAAAAGTGGTGTTGGGAGTAACATGTGAATACAGATGACAGACAAGCAAAATCAAATTTTATTATTGTTCATATACATGTCTGCATCAAATTATTTGAACATGTGAAAGCATTAATTATTATTCTAAGAAATTTTCCATTCTTGCAAAAGTTTAAGTCAGTCTAAACCAGAAGAAATGGTGTCACAAATAAATGTAATCTAAATTGCCTTTAAAAACAGTTTTTATCCTAAACCAAAGTTTCACAACGAGGCAACTAAAACAAGTCAGTTATTGGGGGTGATGGTATGCTGAAAATCATTATTAAAAGAGGGGATCCTGAGATTTCCTGATATTTTTATTTGGGAGTGGAGGTTCCCTTTAATGAAAAACCACACACTATTACTTCCCAACATTTAGACAGTTCGGAACCCATCTAAACACCTGTTGCTTAGGGGATAGTGTCTTCTAGTACAAAGTACGTGCACACAGCAGAGGGAACAACTTTCCTCTTCCTTCTTCCATGGGCAGTCACCTTGTGTATCTAGGATGTATAAATATTGTGTCCAAACAGTTTTCAAAAGTGCCTTGTTTGTGAAATACAGTTGCATCCCCACATCCTTTGTTTTTGATGTCCTGGCTCATACGCCTGTAGTACGGCAGTTACCTTATTTGCCCAATTCAGGAACTGGCTTTTGGTCGATAGACCAGTTTCATAAATGGCGACCACCTTTAGCTTGTTGTATTTATGTTAATTACACCTACTTCCCTCATTTTTAAGATTCTTTTGAAAGTTGCTTGTCATAGCAAGACTAGAAAGGCTCGTTAGCTAAAACAGAAGAACATTTTATTTGGCAGGCATTATGAAATAGATCTATACAAATGTAGGTTGTCCACTTGACTATGGTACATCGGCAAGTCAGGTGCTGGCATCTTCATGGTCAGAGGCATTTTCATCTTGTTCGAAAAGAAGGCAATCAGCATGCATGCTTCCCACTCCCTTCTGTAGTGCCTTTATGGCCAGTTTCCGTGCCATATTTATCAACTCCTAGGGAAAGAGACTATTCATTAATGTGGTACATTGCAATTCCGTGAACGAAGTCCTGCCCTCAAAGATTATTGATTTTATGAAGTTATGATGTACATACATGGAAGAGAACTCCCCACAAAGACTTCCATAAATTTTTGACTATCACAACTGGCTAGGAACGTTTTTTTTTTTGAGAAATCGTGAAACGTGATATGCTTATCAGCTGAACGGTGAAATTGACATTATACAGGTGATCATGATTTGGCAGAACAAGTTACTGCAAGTAAAGCAACCAAAATATATTTGAATGCATGGAGATTTTCTAATATGGCGTGTATTCATCACTGATTATACATTCTGAATGCTTGATTTCTTCTGATTCTTTTCTTCCCTGCTCATCAAATGTTCTTGATTTCCCTGAGGCACATTTGCGACAACTGTTTTTTACTAGCACGTTCAAATTGAGAAAATCGCATCGGAGCTCGAGTACTACCGGTTAACAGGCCTTGATAAACAACTCAGCTTGTCTGTTCGGCCTGCCGGAAACCGCAATCGCTATGAAAAAAGAGTGTTGAACATATATTATCGCCTACCTTGTTTCATGCGTGGTTTCGTCCCTGTTCCACATATGCAAGTCATCTCTGATGTTCAACTGCAGAACACTCGAGGCTATGTAGCATGACAAGTGAAGAATTCCATTGCGAAAAAGGCCTCGAAATTTCACAAATGGTTCACATTTTTCCCCGAAACAATTTCATCGAGTTTCCTTACGTTTTTCTCCTAAGGGGTCTGCGGGAAACACTGCTTGTGCTTCGCCATTTTACATACACGATACATCGAACGATAAATATCTCATCTCGCGCGCGTCGTGTGAAGATTTCTATTGATTGAAAATTGTGTGGTTGTCAATCAAGCTCACACATGCGCTTTATCGTGACACAGGCCCTTTAAAATATATCAAAAAGGGAAGCTTACAAGTACTCCGATGTTCGTTCATTCTCAGTCAACCTCGAATTTCGGTGAGGGAATCGACAAATAGATGTAAAAGAATTGATATAGCGCGCGCCTTAAACCGGCGGCAAATTGTCGCCGGTAAATGCCTATTACTCCGCCCATTCACCCGCGCATTCTGATTGACCATCTGATATGGAAGTTGTCAAAAAGATGTCAAAATTTAATCAAAAACTTTCTCGAGTGGCAACGGTAAGGCGCGTAGCACCGTAAACTTTAGCAGATATAAATGGAGTCTTATGGTGATTTTCTTTTGTCAGAACTGGCCGGCCACGCCTATCAGTCTCTTTGCGAATAAAATGCAACAATTTGAATAAACACTTGAATGATAATCCCTCGCATTCTTCATGGAAGAGTATATATCATCGTCGAAGTGTGTTAATTTGAAGGCTTTGTAGAGTTAGCCCTTCCAGATGCCTGGTTTGGCCGGTCAGTTCTGTCAAATGGAAAGCGTCCGTAGAAAATGCGTTTTGTCGCTCACCGTTAGTTTAACTGAAAAAAGTGTTCAGTCCGCCTTTTTGGCTTTTACCATTTGCACGTAGATGTCGACGAGTGTTCAGAGGACAAGAACAACTGTAGCCGTGAAGCAAACTGTACCAACATCGAAGGCTCATATAATTGCACATGCAAAGAGGGATTTTTTGGCGATGGACGAAAATGTACACGTAAGTTTCCAAGTATTTGTTATCATAGGTTCCAGGTGGAGTTTGTTGAAAAAAGGGTCAATGAATACTCGATTTTCTGCAAAAAAAATTCTTTTTTCAGGGGTGTTAATTTGAAAGGGATCCATCATAGCCCGCGAATACAGCCGACTGACAGTCGGCTGTATTCGCGGGCTAGCTCTGTCACGGCAGTCAGCTAATTTTGTGTAGTTAGATCAATCACTTTCCCTTACTCGCTATGGAACTTCACGTATTTAAGCTACACAACTAAAAGCTTCGTTAACAATCAATTGATCAGTATAGTGCAGACTGTTTTTAAACCAGTATACTGAAAGAAATTATTTTAAACTGGTACAACCAACTCATTTAGTGCTAGGAAGGCAGGTTGAACCTATCAGAAGGAAAAACAACGTCCTTTTAGCCGGTAAGGATTACGTGCACTTGCCAAAACGCTCAAAGTAAATTAATTAAAATTGAACAAAGAATTTGCTCAACCTTTAAATGACTGCATGGTTTGGATGCTGTACGACTACACAAGGAAAGTTCGACTCCTGCAAACTGGAGCACTCGGGTTTTTTCCGAGTATCCCCGAGTCTCCATTGCAAAATATCATGCATCTCGTTATTTCATCTACCGAGGCTAACAATTTCCATCGCAGTCATTCATTTCAGTAGCGAGAATGCACCGTTTCGACATTTTCATATCGAGCTCCTGTTGAGAAGCGTGTACACGATGATTTTTGGATTGATTTTACATCGAAATCAGACTCTCAAGGACTAATAAGTCCTGTATAGTTAATAATTACACTTGGAGTGGACAACGTCTTGATAACGAAAGAAATCATTGTGTTTTTTTTTTAATGAAGATTTTGAAAAACACGCCAGACTGCGAAAATACAGAGAAATACATGTAGTATGTCTATAGCACGCTGCTGCTTATGTTTTTCTCCAGTAACAACCTATTTTTATTGCAACATCAGGAGCAAAGTCTTGCAAGCACATCCGGGATATGAATGTCTCCTATTGGAAAGAGGACGGGTATTACTGGATCGACCCGGCCAGTGATGGAACAGACCTGAAAGTTTTCTGTGATATGACTACTGACGGAGGTAATGGATAAGAAAAATCTTGCTACGATTAATTATACTTTAAGCACAGAACTACCCTACTGCTAAGGAACCGAAACTCTATGCCTTCCCTTACTCTCGCCCAGTCACCAAAGACCCATATATCTAATCAACCCTGCGTTAAGATAAGGCGACCACCAAAACTGTCAAGTCTCGTTGGATGCTTAAGGGAGGTAAGCGTCTACAAGAAGTCAGGCCACATGTAGTATATCTGTTAGCTTCTTTTGCAACTTCTTAGGGTGGTAAAGTAGCTGTTATGATCTTTCCAACTTTTATTTCATTCTATTCCGCAATTCAAATACAAGAAACTTTATGTGTTCTCAAAAAATGTTGGTTAATTACCTTTACCTGCTCGTGCGAGGTAGATGTGGTTGTTGTCGTGAAACATATGTCATCAG
>NC_090896.1:25729081-25734081 GCF_036669925.1 Montipora capricornis
CAAAAAAATATTCTTTTGTTTATGTGCTAATTAGCCGCACTAGCCTCGTTTGCATGGACATAATATAACAGAAATGTTGCTTGAGATCGAGGCTATAGATGAGTCTCATTAGCACATAAACAAAAGAATACATTTTTGGCCCCCATTTATGCATTCGGTCAATTAATTAATCAATTCCAAGAAGCTCGAAAGAAAAAAATAAGTGACTTCTTATAAAACTGTGTTCTTAATTCCCTGTTCGTTAAATGTAGATTTGGAATAGCCAATACCAGTGCAGTAGATGCAAAGATATGACAACCAGAAATAAAAATCGAATTCAAAAGTTTGTGTGGAACCCTCTTTATTAGGAATTCATCAAAGCAAAAATATTAAAGTTCCAAATGGATGGTGCAGTTTTCATTTATTTCCACATTAAAATGCAAACAATCGTTCTCCCCCTGACCGTTTGGCTCAGTTGGTAAAATGTGCCTTTATCCACGAGTTTTGGTGATAATCTGTATGTAAATTGTCACTCACTCGTAGCCAATCAGGATGGATAGTATATTAATTAAAGCGAATCACAACACAGCCTAGAAAGCTGTGACACATGGCTTGATTCCTGTTCTCCAGGTTGTGGGCCGCCACAGCTGTTTTTGGCTTTTATACTTAAGTGTTTGAGTACCTTCAGCTGCGTTTAGAAGCACGAGATTAAAGAATTAAGGAAATGGAGTTCTTCGAAGGTGAAGCAAAAGATTCTGAACATCAACAAGTACACATTGGTGCAATTTATTGTGCACCGTCTTTCACTTACCAACACGTACACCTCAGGGGAATTAAAGCCTGGGCCCAGATATATTTTATGAAAATAAATGAGGGGGTTGTGTAACTATTGATCTTTTATATATAACACAAAAAAACAACCTCGTCCCCAGGGCGCTTTTCCCCTGGCTTTGGGTGGGACGGGTAAAGGCCCTGGCATCGGCCGATCAGATCGTCATTTTGATTGGTTGATTGATTTAGGTAATTTATGCAAGAAAATGGCTAAATAACAATAATTTATTCATTACACCGAAGTCGAAATGGCGAACAGCGTTTACACTCCAACAAAGATTTCTGCGAGAAATCTAGTTTTGCAGGTGGTGGTTCTCATGAGGGTCGCTATATGCTTCGAATATTCAGCAAGGCTGGTTAAACAAAAGATCTGTGTTCGAAAGTTTATAAAACGTGCGGTATAAAAATTTCTGAGGACGATACGAAATCAGGGAGGTCAACAGTGTTATGTAGGAATTGCGTTAAATTTGTAGACAAAATGGATCAGTGTATTCGGAGAGCTCAATCTCTAGACAATACACCGTCTGATCTAAATTCAGAATATTCTGTAAAGCGATGTGATCAACTTTCACCGTCTTCGCATCAGCCGGCGAAGCGAATCACGTCCGGTAGATCTGCAAAACAGCTTTCCTTCTCAGCTCCTCCAAACACGACAGTTTGCAGCAGATAATTTCACGTCTACAACCACTTCTGCGAAGCAACCCAAACGAACTACATCACATTCTGCAGAGGAGCTGTCTTTGTCAACTCCGCAAGATGCTACTTTTGTGCTACCTAGATCAACAGGAGGTAGGCTTCTTCAAGCACATGTGCGGATCAGCTGTTGGCACAAACGACATCAAATTCAGGAAAGCAGCCAGCTTTCCCGACTCTGTCAGCTACAACTGCAGTTCTAATGCCCAAATTAACAGGATCTAGTAATTCGACAACATTTGACGCTCAACCGTTTTTGGATGAGAGACAGCAGAAAATGATTGTGCAAGCGGTCAGCCTTGAGGATGCAACTGTATTGGCGGCTATTTTGAAAGCCCACTGTCCAAGTGTTTTAAAGGAATGAAAAAAAGGCCTTCTGGGAAGAATTGAAGATATCATGTGCAAAGCTGTGCAAGCGTTTGCAAGGTTCTGTTCTCTATGGAAACGATTATTCAGTAAATCAAATTGGTACCTTAATTAAAGTACTTCGAAAAAAGTATAATAGCGGAGCTCCGCGCTCGCCGAAGGCGTGCGCGCGCAGAGCACCATAGCTAAGAAAATATGGTAACCCATCGATGTGAGAAAATTTGGTTTATAGCCATGACGTCATGAGCGTCCGTACGTACGTACGTCCGTCCGCCCATCCATGTATGCCAATGTGACCAGTATCACGTAACCATATCACGGGCTCAAGTTCAGAACTCATCGAGATGGCAATACTGCAGTTTACTCTCACGCTAGTTTACAGCATACATCATTGATATTGGACATCAATGTTACGGTCAATCGACACCTGTCAAAACAACTCGGCGTGGAAGATGTTGATAATATAAAATTTCACAGGATGCACCGAGTTGGGAAGCGGACTTCCTCTGTTGGAAAGCCTAGACAAATAATTGCGTGTTTTTTAAGATACCCTGATCGTGAGGAGGTCATGTCAAAGGCGAAGAAATTGAAAAGTAAAAACTTTGGAATCTCACCGGACCTTCCAAAAGAAATTCTAGAGCGTAGAAAGAAGAAGATGCATCGTTTTAAAAAGGCAAAAGAAGAGGGTAAGACCATCTATTTTAGTAGGGCGGAGCCTGATAAGTTGTTTATTGACGGTGTTCAAATATAAAAACGTAAAATCTAAAACTTCAGGTCATGTATAAAACTATTTCTTTACCAAATTTGCATTATTTTTTTTTTCCAAGAACTGGGGTTTTTTGTTTGCATTGTTACTAGGTGTTATGAGGATTGCAAGACCCTTTGTGTTAGTAGCTCTATATTTAACAGCTTTCGCTGGCTACTTTTTTAACTATGTAATTGTGTGTCGTAGTTTTGCTTTGTGCCTTTTGTTTTCTTTTTCGCATTTTAGCGGGCTAACTTTATATTGTTCTTGTGTGAGGGACATGCAGTGCACCCATGGCTTGAGCTTCATGTATGCAGATGCCTCTTGACGTATATATTGTTCCGTTCTCTTCACTGAAATGACTCTTTGAAATCTTCACAAAACGGAATTTAAATGTTAGAATTATATCTCTAAATGTTCGGGGGATTCGCTCTTTTGACAAAAGAAAGGCACTTTTTTACTGGTTAACAAAAGAGAGATCCGATATTTTCTTTTTACAAGAAACTTACAGTACTCCAGACGTCGAAAAGTTTTGGAAGTCGCAGTGGAGGGGCGACATTTTCTTTAGTCATGGTTCGGAGCACAGTAGGGGGGGGGGGGGGTGGGGGGGGTATGATTTTGGTTAAGGAGAAATTCGATTGTGATATTGAAGAACGTGAAGAACGCCAAGAAGATGAACAAGGAAGATTTATTATTTTGAAAGGTGTCATTCAGGGATATAGTTTTGTTTTTGTCAATATTTATTCCCCAAATAAGACCAAAGATCAATGCATCTTCTTTGAGGAAATTCAAAAACAACTCGATAAATTAGAATTAGAGGATAATTGCGAAGTTATTATTGGAGGCGATTTCAATATTATTTTCGATGCTGAGTTGGATGGAACTGGAGGCAAACCTCAAGTAAGAGAATCCTGTAAAAAAATTGAAGATTTGTGTTCATCTTATGATCTGACTGATATCCGGAGAATAAGAAATCCAGATACTAAGCGCTTTACATGGAGACAAAAAAACCCTACAATTCAGCGACGTTTGGACTTTTGGCTAATAAGCAGTAGTGTTCAAGAAGAGGTAGAAGATGTAGATATTATTCCTGCAATAAGAACAGATCACTCCGCTATTACAATGCATATAAACGGAATTGAAGAAACGGGACGGGAACCTTCCTTTTGGAAATTTAATTCTAGTCTTTTAGAAGATGATGAATATATCTCTTTTATAACTGAGAATTACAGTGATTGGTTGGAAGATGGAAAAGAGATTCAGGATCCAAGGGTCCTTTGGGACTTCATTAAGTATAAAATCCGTTATGAAACTATTACCTATAGCAAACAGAAGGCTAGAATTAGAAGGGAGAAATTTTTAGACTTAAAACAAAAAATTAAAGAGTGCACAGCAAAATGCGATGAACAGCCCAGTCAAGAAAACTTGAGTGATCTGGAAATTTTAAAAACCGAATATGATAGTCAATATGATTATATAGCGCAAGGAGCAATAATTCGCTCTAGAGTAAATTGGTACGAATGTGGCGAGAAAAGTAATAAGTACTTTTTGAACTTAGAAAATTCCAAAAAGAAAAAAAGTTGTATTAGGAAGTTAGTGGGGTTTAATGATGAATGCATAATGGATCCGAAACAAATAATGGCAGAGATTCATAGCTTTTATGCCAATCTTTATGATAAAGACTCTTGTCAACAGGGTGGCTCGTCGATTGATGAATTCCTTAATTTAAGAATGTAAATACTAACATGTTAACAGAAAAAAATGAGCAGCAGGAATATTTGGAGAAAAAAATTACAACAAACGAATATTTAGAAGCGTTGTAATCATTTGAGAAAAACAAAACACCAGGGAATGATGGATTAACTGTGGAGTTTTATCTTGGCTTCTGGCATCTCATAGAGAAATGTCTCGTCAATTCCTTGAATTTCGCTCACGAACACGGACAACTGTCAAATTTGCAAAAACAAGCTATGATTACGTTGTTGGAGAAGAAAGACAAAGTCAGACGTTTTATCAAAATCATTGGAGACCGATGTCACTGATTAATGTCGATGTTAAAATCGCATCAAAGGCGATTGCAATAAAGTTAGAATTGTTTTTACCTGAGCTTATTCATTCAAATCAAAATGTTTTTATCAAGGGAAGATCATTACGGAGTTCTAACAATTGAAGGTGTACTTGAATTTGCTAAATTTACGAATAGTTCAGGTATTCTTTTAGCAGTTGATTTTGAGAAAGAATTCGACTCTTTGAATCATTCTTTCCTTTACGCAATTTATAAAGTGGATCAAAACCTTCTACACTAATGTATCTAGCTGTGTCTTAAATAATGGTTTTATTACTGATTTGTTTGATATTCGTTGTGGCGTGAAGCAGGGCGATCCCT
>NC_090896.1:25744081-25749081 GCF_036669925.1 Montipora capricornis
GACGCACAACAGGCGAGAAATAGTACAGAACATGACCATGTCAAACCATGATATGTTATGTAGTAATTTGTACTATTACTAATATGGTCAATATTAAATTGTCAAACTGGAAAGTTTTCACAGGGCTGCCATAAAGGACATTCACATGTACCAGCTGTTAACCCTGAGCTCACATTGTGAAGGAAATGAAAACTAGAATCAGCTTTTGATATATTGCAGGTGAAAATTTAATGACAGCCCGGTTTAATGCCGGTTTTTTGGGTGTGTGCTTTGAATTAGTTCCAGATTGGCTAATTTTTTGTGTTGGGATAGAGGTGATATAAGGAAAATAGATAGTGATAGA
Source organism: Montipora capricornis (assembly GCF_036669925.1). Taxonomy (NCBI): domain Eukaryota; kingdom Metazoa; phylum Cnidaria; class Anthozoa; order Scleractinia; family Acroporidae; genus Montipora; species Montipora capricornis. Next base: position 25,744,425 of record NC_090896.1, read on the forward strand.
TTTTAATTACAAAAAGTGTTTTTGTGTAACACTTCTCATTTATTTAATTTCACTCACTTTAAGATCTACACCATCCCTCAAGAGAACATGATTTCTTTTGCATGTTAGTTTGTGCTTGCAAGCTGTTTTCATTTCTAGAGACTTATCTCAATCGCTAAGTAGTTTGGCTGATTTTTTCATGCCGCATCAATTTGTGAAATCATTAGTGTTTTTAGGCGTTTAAGTTTCAGAAATTTGTATTTGTTCTGCAACGTTAATTATTTAAGTGAAATTTAACAGAGTTGTTTTTGTGATTATGGCTTGTATGTATTACCTTGTGCATGTATGAACACTGCATATATATCATTTCCTAAATTTGGAAAGCACATTATATGTTCATGGAAGAATAACATTCTAAAAATCAACATGTTTATCCAATTAGAAGTATAGATCTCTATTCAAGAATTCTCATTATTTGGTGGAGAACAGTCATTTTCTGTTTTTACAAAATAATGAAAAGCAGCAAAATGATACTTCCCTCAAGACCTCTACTTCTTTATAACAGCAAGGAAACTCTTACCCAAAGAACTCATCTTCCTTTGAAAAGAATCCTAAACCTTCTCTGGTGACGAAGAATCTAACTTGAAAGATCCTTCAACGAAGACATAGTTTTATGATTAAAAGAATGATATATTCTTTTGGAAAGGATCTCGTGTTAGAGTCTGGTGTTTCGCTGTCTCTCATCTTCCACGATACAAAAAAAAAACAAAAAACAAAACAAAGACAGTCTTTTAACATTTGAAACTAATCCCGGATCAGTGCATTCAGCAGCGACACAATCTGCTTTACATTTCCACGTTACACAAATTCTAATCGAAAATCCCAGGCAACACTTGAGAAACACAGCCCGTTGGTAACATATTCAGCACAGATTTTTGTCCAGGGATATCGCTCCAACACGTCATGTTGTTCCTTTTTCAGTTCTAGGTTGATATATCCTAATTTTGCTAAAGAAAATTGCATGCCATCGTGAATCAAATCCTCCACTCTCTCCGCCATTTTGGCGTTACGCCTACGCCTGCGAAATGGTGTTCATGACAAGAATCTTGTCATTCGAAACTGATTATCCCAGAGTCTCTCGTAACCCGACCCGCTGGTCAAGGGGAACGAAGACTCTGGGAACGAGATTGGTCTCATGCACGATTTTCACTGGCGAAAAATGTCTGCGCATGAGTCGCGCGATATGTCACGTGACGCGTTTCCGGGACGATCATTGGCTCTCGTGAAAAAAACACTCCCGAGGAGAACAGAAAAATGGCTGCCTTTTGAGAATCGGTAGCTTGTTGGTTTCCGTTCTTTTTAGAGCGATCAAGGCTAGTTTTAACGCCAGTTTCAATTGGAATGTATTCTTAGAGAACGTCTATGTTGTGTAAATCGTTTAAAGTCCAATCCAACGAGCATCCTCGGAAAATTTGCTCCTGGAAAATTTTATTTCGTGGGAAAAGAGCTGCGAAACAGGTGAGTTTTTTACGCAATTTTTGATGTGGAAAGTTTGTTGCCACCGGGTACAAAAAGTTACTGTAATGTACAGAAAGGAGGATTCCTAAGGTTTCCGTTCATGTGTGAATTGGCTTGTACCAGGTGGCAGGGAAATGGTAATATTGTTCAACGTGAAGGTTATTTTTTTCTGCGTTACACCTTACGATCGGCACCTCTACATGAATGATCAATGATTCGATCAGATATGTATTTGATTTTGACTGTGATTGTCTCATTGGGAACGTAACCCTAGTATCAAATATTTTAAATAGCTGCTTTTAAGGTCATTTATATTCCCTTTTCTGGTGAATGTCTAAGTTATTATACTTTTTAGCAGTCACAACTCAACGATCCTTGCGTTCAAGTACATGTAGTTACCAAGTTATGGATTTGCAATTAATTTGAGTTTAAAATCAAAATCAAAATCCATGTTAGTTAAAATAATTTTTGGAAGATTAGACGTGTAGGTACAGATGTATATAGGTATCTATAGATTCAGGTTTTTTTAGACTATTGTTTTCTGGAAGCATTAATGATGTAATTTTGGTTTTAGGGGACTGTCATGTGTTGTTGGATCAAGGAAATTCTGTTTTGAGTCAAGTATGGTTGACAGTGGATAGTTGTTCCTGAAAAGGCTGAAAGGAAGCTTTATTGCCTTGGACTTTTTTTGCTTACACCCCACATGTTTGTTCTTTTCTTACATGGCAAAATTTATTAATATATTATGTGATTTGTAGCTGCAGCTAGAAACAGTGTCCCATGCATAAGGTCTCATTGGGGTTGATGGCAGTAAAATAATTTTGGTAAAAAATATGTTTAAAGTTTTTATCATAACTTCTCATCTTGGTCCTGCGGGACTTCAAAGATGCTCTACTATTTTGCACAAGGAACTTGTCAATCAACCGTTACCTTTTGGTGTATTTGCAATATGATATTTTGGATAGCAATTGATATATTTTTCTGATCCCTTATGTGTAGATATCCTATGTCTGTCACATAGTTAGTTTTAAGCTTTTATTTCCTGTAGTGTATCTTTATTATAGTTAGCACATGACCCCACAAGCATCAGTATTATTGCTTTAATATTGATTGTGATTGAATAAAAGATATTGTTGTCTTGTCTTGTAGATAATGCAAAACAGCCTCAGTTGTATTTGCATTATTTCTGAATGTTACTTTTAAAGGGCAAACAATTAAAAAGTGTACATAGTTTGCAGGAGGTCAGGAAAAATATTCAAAATATTCACTGATTTGAAGTTTCTGAAGCAGGTAAATCTTGAAAAGTTTACGTAACCACATTTGGAATATACGGCATTTCTATTTGGGAATGTTTAAGTCCACAGAATTCATTTTCTTTATGTTGAGAAGTACTGTAAGACTGTTGACTCCATGGAGTTCCCCATTGACAAGTAAAATCGTCTGGTGTTAGACAGAGCAAAATAGTCTGGCTTTAGACAGAGTAAAATACCAAGTATGGCCGGATTAGGGGTGAAAGGGTTAAATTCCATCATTACTTTGACTTTTGAACGAAAACAAAGTCATCACCTCCACCATTGCTATCAACTGCATTGGCTTTTAGAACAAAGTATCAAAGTTGAAGCTGGTGGCTCAAGGCGTAAACTTTGCAAAAAAGTTAGGTTAAAAATACTTTTATGGTATTTGAGTTTTATTGTCCAACATATTTGCATAATACATTTAAGTCATTAAATCAATGAGAATCCAAGCATGAGAATGCAGTTTGCATAGGAGGGGTCTTTATTTTTAACAACCCTTAAAGGTAACAGAATCTTGTTTTGTGCATGTAGGCTAAAGAAATCTGACCCCTTAGAGGAACCAGTTCTAAATTGACAAATGACTGGCATTTTATAATTCATAAGTAAAAGTTATTTGCTCTCTTACCAAATTGTTCTACAGTTCCATTCATTTTTCAGATTGATAGCCTTAAATGTACTGCAGCAACTCTGCCAGCTGTTTGGTCTCAGTATCATAAGCAGTATAAATCCACAATTTTTTCTCCAAAAAGGAACAACAAGAACCGCTGTCATTTTCGTAAGGGAATCCCCTTTGGGGCAGTTTGTTCACCAACATTGTTTAACACTATCCAGGGACTAAAGCAAGGATGGAAATTGATTACAGCTTAAACAAATTGGAACACTTTTTTTACTTCTGACACTTACTGCATTCAACTTTAATTTATTCATCCTTTGAAATGGTAGGAATGATTACTATTACGTTATTTACAGCAATCGCTAAAAATCATTTTTGCATCTAATGTTGAAATACATTGTATTTTTTACATATGATTTATGAGTCAATGAGTTAGTGCAGTTACCTTAACCCATAAAATGAAAGCTAAAATTTAACCTTACCTGTTTATACCTAATCACTGAAACAAGGGCTTAGGCTTAATCAATAAATTATTGCTAATAATATTGACTGTGTGTCTCATTGACTCATTGACTAATTGACTCATAAATCATGGGACCTCTTTACATATGGAAAGGTAACAGGAGTTATTTCTGTGAAGTCTTATCCAGAAAACTGCAACATGGGATTATGTCCCTTTCAAATGTAGCTTTGTATGCTTTTGCTCAATGTCTTTGAACGATTATTACGGAAATATGAAGTTAAGGTTTTTCTAAAAGTTAAATCTAATGCAAGGGGATTAAAATTATTGAAGCAGCTGTGTTGCAACCAGAGTCCGCAAAGAGAGGTTAAATAATTTGTTCAGTACTGGAAGTACTTAGTAGGCCAGCGTGAAATTTGTGAAAAGTTTTGGGAGGGTGGCACTGAATCACCTTCAACAAGTTTTCTAAACTTTGAAGATACCTAATTTTATATCCTCCTGCTGTTTTATTGCTAGAAGATAAAATCAATTCCTGATTTTAAAAGTATTTTTGTTGTCAATGTGGTGCAGTAGATTTGGCTATTCAGAGTTAACCTAATCTATGTATATTTCTATAATTTGGAGGGAAGCAAACAATTGGCATTTTGCTTGGAACAACTATAATATATAATTGCAACTAAAAGGTTTCCTTCTAGTGTACCCAATATGAGGTGCTATGACATGGTTATTATTACTGCTAAATTCACTTTAAAATTTATTTTTGAACGACTGAAATACATTTCTAAATTTTCC
>NC_090896.1:25766581-25789081 GCF_036669925.1 Montipora capricornis
TTGGATTTCGAGTTGGACTTCGAGTTGGACTTCGAGTTGGACTTCGAGTTGCGCTTCGAGTTGGAGTTCGAGTTAAAGTTGACTATAAAAATAAACTCCCCTCCCCCCAAAAAGAAATAGAGGGGTAGGGTAGGGTAGGTCCCGCAAAACCAGAGCCCGCAGAGATACTTACATTTTTACTCCCATATGAAAAAGACGGGGATGCTCGTCGTCTCTCTTAGGGGTGTAAATTTTGGATTTTGGTCTCGCTTAGGGTGTCCCGGGCAAAGCGCGAATATTTTAAGGTCTCGTTTCGGGTTCCGCAAATAAACACAGAATTCAACAAAACAGAAATTCAAATTTTCCTTCAACTTGTTTTTAGGGGTCAAAATTTGCTTAAGCCACGCCCAGATTGGTCTCCTTCAGCGTTCACAAAAAGCTTGAGCCACGCCCAGATGGTCTCCTTTAGGGGTTAAATTCAAAATTTCCGACGAGCATGCCCGTCTGTTCCATATGGGAGTCCCCCCCCCCCCCCCGGGCCGGAACGATGATGCTGCTGGTATATGTTAAAACAATAGTGATCTAATCGGCTTCATAGATAGAATGGGGAATATAAAAGCAAAAAGCGACACAAGGTGGGTTGAATTTTTTGAAGGCCAAACCAGGCTTCTTCAGGGTACAATAAGCATATTTCAAGCATATGTAGCATATTTTCGTAATATGTTCCGGAAACACAGTGAAACACAGTGTAGATAAGCTTATATTAAAAAATAATCACATAGCATAGAACGGAACAGTCTGATTCTTCGTGGATGTTCAGACCATCGGGATCAATTGGTCTGCCTTTTTGGATTACAAAATAAAACTTCTGTGGCCTTACGGATAGAGAATTTTTCGATGGGTATTAATTGCATGTCGTTGGCGGTGTGTTGTTAGGAGATGACAGGAAATGTTCTGCGGCTGCGGTAGGTTTAGATTTTTAGTTAGGGTTGTCTATAGGGAGGGGGTTGCACTAGTACGAATTTTATTGTTTTGTTTTAAATTGGGTCAAAATTGGAGCTTTTCCTAATCACGCGGCGAGCAAATTTGGAAAAATTTGTCAGTGGACCAAAAATATCAAAGACGCCGTAGTGCGGGGCACGCAGATTTTTCCAAAATCGCCCAAAGAAAACAAAAATTCATTAAACATGCCAACTGCGTGTCAGCAATTTTATTACTTAAGCCACATGAAAAAAAAAAATGAAAAATCCCAATATAGCCCCGAATTCCTATTCCTGTTCTTCGCCCAGCTTAGACATCTCTTTGCTTATTAATATTAATAATAAATAATAATTATACATTATTATCAATTATATGCTTGCGTTTTAATTATTAACTCGAAGCGCAACTCGAAGTCCAACTCGAAGTCCAACTCGAAGTCCAACTCGAAGTCCAACTCGAACTCGAACTCGAAGTCCAACTCGATGATACCTAACTCCCGTTATTGGATAGTTGTGTACAGACTATTCGCAAAATAGTTGTTATTCTAAGAGATCGCGTGCACCTTTTCGGTGGAATTTTTCGCATTTCTTTCGTACCGCAATAAAGATAATGATGTTCCAGTTTACTTCGGCAGAACAGAAGTCATCATTGTCAGATGGCAAATGGTGAAAATACGCGTGAATATAGCATGACCGCAGGGTTCAGCGTGTTTCCGGACTATTTCTTATGATAAGATTTCAGTTCAATCAGTTCAAAGGAACAATCACGCAAGCTCGATGGGAATCCCGAACCATCGAGTTTGGATTCGAGTTCGAGTTGGACTTCGAGTTGGACTTCGAGTTGGACTTCGAGTTGGACTTCGAGTTGCGCTTCGAGTTGGAGTTCGAGTTAAAGTTGACTATAAAAAGAAACTCCCCTCCCCCCAAAAAGAAATAGAGGGGTACGGTAGGGTAGGTCCCGCAAAACCAGAGCCCGCCGAGATACTTACATCTTTCGAAGGACCGCTTGTGCTTATGGGAGGGCACAAACCAACGATAGTATGACAAGGAATGTTTTTCCTTGAAATGTAAATGCTAACCATGATCCATGATGCTAACCAACGATCTCTCATGAAGAGAAAGGATTTGAATCGAAGCAGTGTCCATTTCTGTTAAGAAAGTGCAAGTGGCACATAAAGATACCTTGCATCTCAACTTTGGCCTAGCATTGTAAGGAAATATTTTGAGGCTTTGGTGCCCGAGGTCTTCAGTACGGTCCTAGGCCCAGTAAATCGAGGATGCGTGATGCGTGACTGTGACGCTGTCCAAGTGGTCGTCTTGTGTTACACGTGTTTTCAAGGCATAAGCGGGTTTGATACGAGGTCCCCACGTGGTATGATACGAGGTCTCGTCATCAGCCTGGTTGGTCTTGTTGCTGGCCATCGTGGAATTGGCAATGGAACGGTAGGTTTAATTTAGTTTATGAAGACTTTATTTTCGAATGCAAATTAACGCTGAAACATGCCCGTTTTCAGCGAGGAAACAACAGCAACAATAGAGATAACTTCGTCGCTGAAGGAAGTGGCTTAATTGCTTATGCGTAAGTCCGAGTTGCACAGCACAGACCTGCATCTTGACGGGTAGGCAAAACGGTCAGAAATTAGAGTGAGCAACCGGAACGCCCGGGAGGGGGGGGGGGGGGGACTCCCATATGAAACAGACGGGGATGCTCGTCGTCTCGCTTAGGAGTGTAAATTTTGGAATTTGGTCTCGCTTAGGGTGTTCCGGCTTCTTCAGGTACAATAAGCATATTTCAAGCATATGTAGCATATTTTCGTCATATGTTCCGGAAACACAGTGAAACACAGTGTAGATAAGCTTATATTAAAAAATAATCACATAGCATAGAACGGAACAGTCTGATTCTTCGTGGATGTTCAGACTATCGGGATCAATTGTTCTGCCTTTTTGGATTACAAAATAAAACTTCTATGGCCTTACGGATAGAGTCTCGAATGGAAGAGAATTTTTCGATGGGTATTAATTGCATGTCGTTGGCAGTTTGTTGTTAGGAGATGACAGGAAATGTTCTGCGGCTGCGGTAGGTTTAGATTTTTAGTTAGGGTTGTCTATAGGGAGGGGGTTGCACTAGTACGAATTTTATTTGTTTTGTTTTAAATTGGGTCAAAATTGGAGCTTTTCCTAATCACGCGGCGAGCAAAATTTGAAAAAATTTGTCAGTGGACCAAAAATATCAAAGACGCCGTAGTGCGGGGCAGGCAGATTTTTCCAAAATCGCCCAAAGAAAACAAAAATTCATTAAACATGTCAACTGCGTGTTTATATAAGAAAATTGATGCACTGTATGCCTTCACTAGTAAGCGCACGAAAACCAAGAGAACAAACTGAGGCGCTCAACATAAGTCTAACTCGATCTTCAACTCGAACTCGAACTCGAGTCCAAACTCGATGAATTATTTCTCCCGCAAATAACGTGTTCATTTTTTTTTTCTCTACAGTATTATTTTGAAAGCAATTTCTGTGTTTAAATTTTAACAGGCCCTTTACAGGTAGACCATCACGTGACCTACTTTTCATAAAAATGTGGGCTATAAATTAAAGAATGCCGGAAATGGAAAAAGCATGTGACATAAGGTACCACACATTGTTGAAAACCTATATCCCTGCTCTATATTTTAATGTGTCAGCAATTTTATTACTTAATTAAACCACATAAAAAAAAAAAATGAAAAATCCCAATATTGCCCCGAATTCCTGTTCCTGTTCTTCGCCCAGCTTATACATCTCTTTGCTTATTAACATTAATAATAAATAATAATTATACATTATTATCAATTACATACTTGCGTTTTAATTATTAACTCGAAGCGCAACTCGAAGTCCAACTCGAAGTCCAACTCGAATTCGAACTCGAAGTCCAACTCGATGATACCTAACTCCCAAGCTCGATGATTTCTGGACTCTCGACATGTCAATCTCGACTCTCGACATGTCAGTCTCGACTCTCGACATGTTACTCTCGACTCTCGACATGTTACTCTCTACTCTCGACTCTCGACAATTACCCAGACTCCGTATTTACGCGTGAAATAGTTTGTTCACCTCAGTTATCCCGAAATGGTAGTAGGTTCTTTTGTTTTGGTCCTTATTAGCCCCTTATTTCATCGTAATTTAGCTCAAAATTCAAAATCTAGGATAAATAATTTACCTTCGGCGAAGTAATAAGGGTTGTGGCCTCAAATTCTTCAATGGGAACTACTTTGTTTTCCTTTTTGCGATTGTGCAGCTCCACAAAAATGGTGCTATTTTAAATCATTGAGAGAAGAGTTGCGAAAATAGTATCAACAGTTTGCTCCATCATAGATCGCGAGTTTGTGATTTCTTCTAGATGCCTAGCCTCGTTTAGTGGGCAGATAATTTCTACTGGCCCCGTGGTGGGGAATGTAAGTCGTATTTTGTCTTCCGCGTGCCCACCTTATTGGGATGCCTTTTTAGAAGTGGATCAATACACGAAGGATGAAATTATTTTCTGGAAGAAAATATTGATTTTCTTAAGCCCAGGTTTTGTTTTTTGAACAGAAATCCTTACGTGTTTGGCTTTTCTGATGCCAGTGCAACCGGTTGTGGTGCAGTTATCTCTCTTGACCGGCAACACGGTTGTCATACGCTTTGGGAGTCCAGCGAGACCTCCAAAAGTTCGACTTGGAGGGAACTTTTATTTATTTATTCCATAGATTTTGCAATTGAGTCGTTTAGTTCTCTGTTAGAAAGCTTTCATGTAAAATTGTACACGGATAGTCAAGTAGCGTCACAAATTGTTGATGTTGGTAGTATGAAGCCCGGCCTTCATAATCTGGCGATTAAAATATTCGGAGCCTGCCTAAGGAGCAGGATTAAGCTAGAGATTCAATGGATACCCAGAACTGAGAACGAGAAGGCGGACTTTATTAGTCGCCTTATCGACGTTGACGACTACATGTATATGAGGTAAAAGAAAAAAAAAAAAAAAAAAAAAAAAAGAAAAGAAAAGAAAAAAGAGGAAAGTACGTAAAATAGAACTGATAAACCAGGTTTGAAAGCAGGTCGTGGGTAAACCATAAAAGTTGAGAGAGGAAGTAATTCGTGGATATTGTGCCCTTACAATGATATTGAGACTGGCTCGTTTTGAGGGATACAGCTTGAACGTATGGAAATTAAAAAAGGGCAAGAAATAGAAGAAGGTACAAGTAAAGAGAAGCGGAGGAGAAGATAAGGAAAGACAAAGAAAGGATGCAAATTAATAAAAGGAAACGGAAAAGGAAAAAAAAAATGTCTTCGCTGCCAGGCCTTGGAAGTTGGCACCCGCTCAGGTCATGGTCGATAGGTGTGCTTTTGTCGAGATTTTAGTAAAATCCAGAGCTGATTCAACCGCCAAGAAGTATCCCTTTCCCCCTACTGGAGTGACTCTTTATTTATTCCAGCTCTTCGCCCACCAACACAAGTCATACCCGGTTCTGGTCATGGTGCATGCTGCTCTGAAATGGTTCCACTCGTTTGTTCCTATTAACGGCCCAAATCCGCCTGATGACGCGTGTACCAAGAATGTTATCGAGTCGGCAAAGAGGAGGAAAGACAACCCCATTTTGAAGAAGGAGCCGATCAGCACGGAGCTCATCAAGAAAATAATTAACCAATTCGCCTGTGAGGGAGCTTTGTTGAAGGACTTGAGTATTGCTGCTTTGTGTACTTTAGGTTTTGCGGGTTCTTTCCGCTTTAGTGAGCTTAGTAATATCTTATGTAAGCACACAGTTTTTCTTGAAGATCACATAAACATTTTTGTTTCCCATAGTAAGACGGACGTTTACAGAGAAGAAAATTTTGTGTACATTGCAAAAACCCTTTCCAAATATTGCCCAGTTCTATTTTGCTTAGATATATGCGCAAAGCGAGGTTTACTCCAACGAGCGATCTTCCACTGTTAAGTCCTTTAAGCAAGACCAAGTCGGGGTATCTGATGCGTTCTTCGAGACTTTCTTATTCGAGATGCTGGGAAGTGTTCAAATAAGCTCTCGGCGTCCTGGGATGCGATCCAACGGTCTATGGTCTGCATAGTTTACCATCGGGTACGATTCCAAAGTTGTTTCCAAGAGACTATTGAAATTGCGCGGCCGATGGAAAAGTGATGTGGCAAAAAATATGTATGTTAAAGAGGCCGACTCTAGCCGTACCGCGTTTAAGTGTGTCGCGCAGTCTAGGTTTGTAATGTTAAGTTCCGCTTGTTGAAATTGAATACTTCTTGTATACTATGTCCATTAAAAGTTGTGTTTGGGTTCGCTTGCGATCCTCCCACACCTGTGGCTCAGTTTGCTTTATGGATCTATAAGATCAAAATGATTTACGTTCGCTTGAACGTAGTGAATTAGAACGTAACGTCAGAAATGCCAGCATTACTTAACAGGACACTCGCGCTATATGATATATGGGTGTGTTAGCCGGCCAAGTCACCGTAAAATTTCTTTAGCTTCGAAATAGGTACAAAAACATCTATACATCAGCTCTATTATAAAGAGCCATACACCAGAGACGGAAACGAAAACTCTTAACGACGGTGCCTGCTAATTCAAAGGTATTTATGCGAGATTTATGAATGTGCGGGAAAAGCTGATCTCAACAAGTGTTATTAAAAACCAAAAAGAAAATTGGGGGTAACCACGCATTTTTCAAAGATAATTAACCAACAATATTAGCAAAAAGGTTTTAAATACCAAGCAATGTATCCGAGTTTCTGGAGATGCCCAGAACGTATGCGCAATAACAATAGTAGGCACCGTCCTTAAAAGTCAGAAGGTGCATGAAAACCAGGGAACGTGTTATCCCGACCAAGGCAGTGGTGCAGCCCTTGGGGTTTTTGGGTTACAGTTCTTATTGAAAAACACTATTTACAAGAAGGACTTTATCTACGACGCCGTCGTCAACAAGAACGCCACAAAACAACAATATCAGTGTTTAAAAGAAGAAAAATAATCATGCGGCACATGGCACTCATTTTATCACGTATTTTTGCGGTACTACTCTTCCCAACGACCACCTGAAATCACCAAATTTGAGGTTTTGAACGACAACACGAGCTAACAAATGTAAACATTTCATTTTCTATTTCTTACGCTGAAACCGCTCCTACCGTTCTATTTATGGGATACTTGGTCCACATTGTACGACACTAACCACGGTGCATAGAGGATCTTCGTCAGTGGATGTTGTTGGACCGTCTAAAGCTTAATGACGATAAGACTGAATATCTACTGATCGGCACTAGACAGCGGTTGCATAAACTGTGTGATGTATCCCTTGCTGTGGATGATCATTTGATTGCCCCCCGTCTAGTAGCCAAGAACTTGGGCTGTTGGTTTGACCAGCAGCTCAGTATGGTTACAAACATCAATAAAATATGTAGTGCTTCTTATTTTTATTTACAAAATATGAGGAGTATAAGGAAATTTTTATCAATTGAATCTACGAAATTATTAGTACATGCATTGGTCACGAGTAGAATAGCTTTATGTAACAATTGGTTATATGGTTTGCCACAAGTTTAACTATCAAAGTTACAACGTGCTCAAAATACTGCCGCGCGCCTTATTTGTAATACTTCACGCTTTGATCATATTTCACCAGTGCTTTTCCAACTACACTGGCTGCCTGCGCACTTTCGGAATAGTATTTAAGGATTTAGTCATTACTTATAAGGCGATCTATAGTATGGCACCAAAATATATTAGCGGACTTATTACTACTAAGTGGCCGTTTTTATGCTAGAGACGTTAAAGTCGTATCGATACGACTTTAACGTCTAGTAGAAAAACGGTATAATAAGAAAGACGCATTTAACGTCTGAGCGTATAAAAACGGGACGCCCTTACTGGGACGCATTTAGCCCTTACTCGTCCACAGACGACTGGCATGAGTTAGCGTTTAATCCTGAAATCGAGGCTTAGCGCTCAAACAACTTGGCAACCAAGGAGAATTTGAAGGAGTCGCGAGGAACGAGGAACTCCTTTCTTCATCCACGCTTCGTCCTCCCCTTGGTCTCTTCATAGCTACGGCACACAAGCCAAGTGACTGAGCCACATCTAGTTCTTCGTCCATATCCTGCAAAAGCCGCTTTCTTCTTTAAAAACATTTGTATTTCCATATCTTGCCTTTCTTGGCGACGTCGAGTAATGGACTTATGAAGTTGTAATTCCACCATGTTTATTTTGTTCGTACACTCGCGCGCTTCAAATTTATTTGGCGCCGAGTTTCCTCGTCTCTAGTGTCTTCCGAGGATAGAACCCAGTCTTTTTCAGAAAATATTTGTTTTGTTTTCTGTTAGGTCGTCTACTTTTATGCGTCTCGTTTTTATACCAGACGGTTTTAACGTCTCAGACGTTAAATGCGTCTTGACGACTTTAACATCTCTAGCATAAAAACGACCAATCTAAATCTAACTACTTGCTCAGATCTGAAAACGAGCTTTTACTAAAACATCGAAGACTACGTACCAAGTAAACGTTGGGGGATCGCCGAGCATTCTGTGCGGCCGCCTCCAAACTTTGGAATGTTTTACCTGTTAGATTGCGTGAAATAACATCGGTGGATTCATTTAAGGCTCATTTAAAGACTTACCTTTTTCGAGACGCTTTTAAGGATTTTATACAGTCACCGATTTACTTTTAATATTGCGTAGTACTACATAAATTGATATACATTTTTTTTAATTTACAAATATTATATATATGTATATATACTTTTAACTAATATATTTTCTACCACAAATTGTAAATTTTTAATTTGACCTATAAGCTTTGTAGTATTTGTAATTATGAATTGTATAGTAATTATTTTAATTGATTGTGACGCGCCGGCGATCATATTTTAATGTAGCTTGCGCGATTGAAATGAATAAATTATTATTATTACTGACGAGATGGACGAATAATAAATTGAAAAAACTTACTATATCGCAAATTTCTATTTTGAAGTTACGTTTTCGTCATTTCGTCCACGTCGCCATCGCAGATTTTCATTTAAGTCCTTAATAATGTAAGAATGCTATCATATACAATCTAAAGAAGCCACAAAACTTTTTTCAGCGCGATATAACAATAAACGAAACTGGACTTGTGCTCGCAGTAAAGGCTGACCGTAAGAATGACTCAGCCTACCAACGCCTGCAAACTACAAAACCTAAATCCCACAAAATACTGTCCATGCCACCAGGCGTCTGACACGTCCCAGCAAAATAGCAATGTATGCTAGTTTACAATTATCACAAATTAGACAACCCAACCTATACCTCTGAAAAGACGATTATCGAAAACTCCTATTATTTTCTAAATTGACTATTATTGTCAATTTAGGGCGCTTAGCGCTTGATAGGGATTATGGGAAATGAAGTCACTATCTGTTTCGCAGGGCTCGAACTTGGGAATGTACCACATCGCTAACTGCTGGAACGTTATTACTTTTTAAATATATGCCAATATTTTTTTTTCTTCCGAATGCCACTGTAAACGTGTATTATCACCCGCTAAGTAACACGTTCAAACAGAAGAAAATGTCGGTTAACAAACTTCAAGAGTGCGTTAACCATTTTAGCCATTTCAAGCACTAGACTTAACCACTATTCAGCAATGATTCTATATATACTTACTAGTTTTGGTAAATAATCGGTGCAATCGTCATCAAATTGACATTTGGTGGTTTATTGGAGAAAAGCAGTTCATTCAGAGTGGTTGCTCAGGGTTCAATACTGGAAATAAAATAAAAGCGTTTTTCATTAAGTACTACTGTGCGTATCAGAGATAACCTGAACAATCTTGTTACCAGGTCCCTTTGATGCTCAGAGCACGAAATTGCCGCCTCAATAGAACCTTTAACCCGATGAATTTATTCTTAGCTACATCCCTGTCAACCACTTATCTGCATTATTTTAGCTTTACCCCGGCATTTTGGCTAAGCTTGTATCAGAGATAACCTGAAGCAAAAGATGTGATTTTAAATATCGATTTCAGCTTCAATCACATTCGTAAGTTGGAAATGAGTTTGCCTCGTGTAATTTTACACCAGAGTGAAAGATGGACATTGTTATGCTTTCTTGTTTTATTACCTCGATTTAGAAATCACTGGTGACCCTTACAATCTGATTGGCTCTCAGCAGTAAGATTGTTTCCCTCTAAACCGCACCATTCCACCAGCCAATGAGAATGGAACACTAAAACAAAACAACCAATGCAATCAGATTTCAAGGCTTTTTTATGGTAACCAATGAAATTGCAGGGAAAGGAAAGACAAAGAAAAACATTGTGTGGTGAATTTTGGAATTTTGCAACTTTTGCTCCCAACTGGATCAATCTTGCCTACTGACTAAAATCCTGTATTTCAGCAATTAAATAATTATTCTGTTACTTTTAAATGGATGTAATAAGGTGCTAATTGAACTTCATGTCGTGCAAATTTGGTCTGAAATCATACTTGTGATTTCAAATCGAAGTCGTGCTGCGCGCTCGTTCGATTTTGAAATTTAGGTCAAATTGCACTGCACAGTAAGGAAGGAACCGTGGCCTGGACCTTTTGAACTGATGTAATGCGCCGATAAGGTCGACAAAACTTCATCACCCCTCCCTCTTCCTGGGCAAACCCTGGTTATTTGACTATTTTCTGTGCCCAGTGAGTGGGGAATTTGACAAATAAGGCTTTTGCCTGGGTGAGGTGGGGAATTTTTAACCGGAAGTGTATGTTTTTGTTGTTGTTTGTTTTTCCGTAGGCCATCGTATTTATTTGGCCGGGATGGAAGAATTTTAAAGGAAGATATATAGCATACGAAAAGAGGTCTTCAAATGTTAGGTAGTATTCTCGAAGCTTTGTATGAAAAGTAGAGGTTATTAAATATTAATGAATCAGAACTTGAATTTTAAAAATGCAGATTTTTGGCCATGAGACAAGCAGGCTTTGCCCGGCGTTATTGTCTGCAGAGCTCTTTAGAATCTGAGCCTTATTAAACAGCAGCAAACAGTGAGCTAGACAAAACCACTGTAGATCGAAAAGCAGTTTTTACAAAACAATAAATATTTCAATAATAAAGGCGTATTTTTGTAGTTATTCATGTCCGGTAGAAATGGCACAATCATATAAAGAATCAAGGAGCGTGTGTTGGCATGATTGTACAAGCTTTATTAAAGACGAGAGGAGTTGACGGCGATGTGCATTTTGAGAGGGACATTTCACAGACAAATCCGTCACAAGGGTAGGGCATTTGAACGCAATTTTGGCCCAGGGGCACGGGAATTTGAACGATCCAATCTTCAAACGTCTATATTCCGGGGTGGGGGGGGGGGGGGATGTTGCATTTTCGACTCGATCGGTGCATAAGAAGTATAAAGCGCGAGGCCTTTCTACTCAGTGCTGTGGCAAATCTATATTATTGCACAGCACAGCATTTCCAGTTACAAAGACGCTGACGTGAAAAGTAAGGAAACAGCAAGTTCATGGGTAGATTTTACAATTCTTTCTGCTCTAGTTGATCATTTTTTTTTTACCAACGCTGATGCTCACGCGAAAAGCAGGATTTGAGGGGCATTTCACAAATCATTCACTTCGGTAAATTTGTGCCACTCGATTGTACGAAGGTGGTATACCAGAACAAGTTATTGTGGAAACCACTAGTCACCGATCATGTGATGGACTTAGGGAGTATAAGTTTGCCTCGTCAACATTTAAAAAAAAAAGCAAGTGGAATCTTGCAGGGAACGATTCCAAAGAAGGTTGAATTTGATGCGAAGGAAAAAGAGGAAAACCTGATTAACAATGATGTTGAACAAAAAGTAGAGAGGGGGTTAGGGGAAAAAGTAGTCGAGGAAAAGAACAACGAAGATTATAATCAGTCAGTACTAGTCGTAATTAGTACTTATAGTACAAAGATTGTTATTTTTTATATCAGTAAGAAACTAAGGTTTGCTCTTAGTAAAATTTAAACATGTTTGCGTTGAAGTTCGTCTCCCTGAACAGAACTTTTTGTGGTCTATATATTTATTTATTTTAGGAATCTCTCTAAGTTGAGATCTACAATACACGATGGCATCCGAGGATTTTTAATACTGAAAAAAAATTCTGGGTGAAAACAGTAACAGGTAACAGCTAAGCGGTGCTGCAATATTAAAAATATTGCCTCAAGCAAGTTCTGTCAGCGCACAGTAACATTAAGCGTTTTAGCTCCGGCGTTCAGGATTACCCCTGATAATTTCCCTGCCACCAAAAAAGACCGCACCCTTTTTTCTGACAAAGTTTGCATTATTTTTCTCTCGGCATCCGGTGATATAATGCAGACAGAAACAATGGCTTTGGATGACGATCAGTAATTATTTATAAATAATTAATTGTGATTTTGTCGTACGGTGACTGACGCGAACGTTGATTGAATGCCTTAAAGTCATCCGGTTTTGACAGGACAAATTAGCTTTGAATAGTTTGATAGACTCATAAAATAAGGAGACCAAAAAAGGACTAATAAGTGATATTTTCATGAAAATCTAAAACCACACGATCTAGTACGCTTACTTTGTCAAATCGATGGTTTTATGTACACGCGTACGAAGGTAATTTATTTTACCAGTGCTTGTGTTCTTCGTAATGTTTGTTTTTCAGAAAGTTGCTATGGCATTCAAGTGTCCAACTAAATTGGTTAAAACAGTTTCTAATTGAAGAAACAGCCGTCAAGCTGGCATAAAATTACCAGAATAGTACGCTTCATTGGCTAAATGATGGAAAGCTATTTCGTTTCATTTTCGTACCACCTGCACAACTATTTTGAAATATATCAAGACTGTCTTGAAGGCATTCTGCGTGCTTGTTATCAATGCGACTGTGGTAAAAGAAGTCACCATGTGCTCTTCCATCCATTTTGTTATCTTCTCAGCCCTCTTTGTCTTTGACGTCTTTTCTGCTTGCAAGAATGGTATGCTTCTAACTTTTTTAAAACTTTTATTCTTGTCTATTACGTAGCCTTGTCTTTTCTAATTAATTATCGTTTGCCTGTATTGCGGTTTTGGACAGGAGAGATCAAGTGAAAACAGTAGTTAATACTGATTACTGAGAGGGGCTTAGCATATAGGTAACGCTCAAGTAAGGTAACAACAAGATAAAATTATGGAAATATACCAGAACGCTATCCGAGAGGATAAACCGGTTTCAAAATGTTTGACCTGGTTCCTTGTGAACGTCAGTTAGTCCGTTCAATATTCGCCGTGTCACAATTTCAGCCTTTACATGGCTTTTATTTATTCCACTTTATCCTGTAAAAGACATTTTGGTATTATAACAACAGTCCTTCAAAGGAATACTCTAAGGATGCGTTTTTTAGGGAAAATCCGAAAACGGACTTTTGAATCCAAAAAAAAAAAAAAAAGGATTTTGCGCTATTTTAGGCGAAATCGAAAACGGACCTATCTTTTGGATTCAACGTCTCAGCGTTTTTAAAGGAAAGGGTTTCAAAAATGTGTTTTTGACAAGAGGTTTTCCATGCAAAAATGATACACAACAGCTACCGTACATGATGACATTTTACCCCAAATGTTTTTTTGCGCCATTTTTACCGTAGTACTATCGAGATACCAATAGGTCTAAAATAGTTAGGTTTTTCTGCAAATTTCACATCAGAAATGACACTAAAAGTTTCTCGACAGCAATAATATTGTTAGCACCTGCTCCATTCCTTCAACTAAAAATTAAATGTGAACTGCAAAAGTAATCTGTACTCGATTTTGTACCATAGCACGTATTTTTCGTCGTTGCGTCAGTCAAAAGAGTGAATTTAATCCTGAGATTACGACTGAACTAAAACACGTAAGACATAAATACCAAGAACGGAGGTATTAATCGACATACATCCCGAGGGCCGTATTATCTGACTTTTTTCACGATTTTTCAAGATTTTATTTCTGATGTATCTCCATAAAATGTAAATACACCAATGTGTCTTAATATTGTAAAAATTAAACTGAATTTTCTGCCGCTGTTTTACCGCCCATACTACTAGGATCAAATAATTAAGAACTTTTGTTCAGGGGAACAAGCACTGGCTAATTTGGAGGCTCACACCCTAGTGCGATCGAAACGAAGACAATGGAATTGACATAATTGTGTGATTTACACAGAGTTTTGAGAAACAAAAGACTTTGAATCATTTATGGCGTCGTCAAAAAACTTAATGTTTCTTTCCGTTTCTGTGGTTGTTTTGATTCTTGTCAACCATTTTTCTACGCACCAGAAGTCTGTTCATGCGTTCCTGTCATAATCGTTGACAAGGAGCTTTCTTACGCAAAATTGTGAATTGGGCATTACGCATAACAACAGTTCGCTTCGAAGCTGTTTCGTTCAGCTATGCAAGAAATATTTGACTGTCCAGGTGTCCCGAGTCTGGAGTAGCGAAAGACGCGTTCTACTTGACACCTAGACGTGGATTCAAGTATTTTTATGGTGGTATATATATAAAGAGTCAGTTAAGTAGATCCCTTGAGCCAACAACGTATCACCCCCAGGAGGATCGGAAATGGATTGACAGTCCAAGTTGAGGAGAAATTGAGAGAGAGTTACAAGAAACTCTACATTGGACAACTTCTGGGGAAAACTGTAATTGACCTGAGCGGGATTTGAACCCACGTCCCACTGATCACTAGTCGGGTGTGATGACACTACACTATCAGGACAACCATGCTGGCAACACGGCTGATTGATCACTTAATGTGAGGCATTTACGTGGGACTCCCTAATGGGCCAGTTTTCTATATGAGAACGCTGGATGAGCATGTGATTCACAAGCGGACAAGGGTAATAAATGTAAAAAGTCAGTTAAGTAGATCCCTTGAGCTAACAACGTATCACCACCAGGAGGATCACAAATGGATTCACAGTCCAAGTTGTGGAGAAATTGGGAGAAAGTTACAGGAAACTCAACACTGGACAACTTCAATGTGACCAACAATCTAATATAGCAAATTGTGTACGTTAGGTTGTAAAAATAGCCAAATCAATATTTTTAACACATGTTGCAGTTTGGTATGGAAATTGCCCAGTGGCTCACAAAATGCTGGGGAAAACGGTTCAGAGGTTACCTAAAGACGCTGGAATCCAGGCTCAATTCACAAACCACAGCTAGCAACCAGAGGACTGCATAAAGAAAGTTCCATACAAGTTTGTCATAAAGCGCACCGGGCATAGAGATGACCTCGGCGAGCTATAAGCTTGTACCTGCAATATGGTCACGTGATACTGGTCAGCCGATACCTTGTTTCGACAGGTACAATCGAATACAATCGTATTTGATTGTACCTTGTAAAACAAGGTATCGGCTGACCAGTATCACGTGACCATATTGCGGTTACAAGCAATACCCGATGTCGATTGATCAAAACATGGATGTCCAATATCAAAGATGTATGCTGTAAACTAGCATGATACTGCTCACACTGGCATACATGGAGAGATGAACGTACGGACGTATGAACCAGTATCACGTAATTATATCGCGGGCTCAGGCCCGGGGTTAGGTATTTTTGACCGCTGACAAGGTACTAGTTTTAGATTGGATTGCGGGCTCAACCCAGGTTAACTCACCTAAACATAAACGAGGCTTCATTTTTCGCGCGCTTTCTGTTGCCCGACGCGGCTACTCGAGTTCAGGTGGAAAACGGTTTTGAAAATGTTTTCTTTTGCATTTTTTGCTGGTTTCAAT
Source organism: Montipora capricornis (assembly GCF_036669925.1). NCBI lineage: Eukaryota > Metazoa > Cnidaria > Anthozoa > Scleractinia > Acroporidae > Montipora > Montipora capricornis. The sequence goes on from NC_090896.1 coordinate 25,782,287, forward strand.
CCAGTTTGACGTATTGTGATAGCTGTGGTCCACACTGGTAGCTACGCAGTCATAGGCCACTTCGGAAAATACCATAATACTCTTTGTTTGTTCCCCCACATTTGGCATAAGCACTCTTTTTGTTTTCTCTTGGGACCGTTGTAAGTCCCAAGAGAAACTGAAAACAATGCTGATGCAAAATTTGGAGGGACAAACAAAGACTATTACGGTATTTTCCGAAGCGGCCTATTCAAGTCAAGCATCGGAGGGATATAAACTTAAAGCTGAGTGTTTGTTTAGAGCTGCTTTTTTTCTCTGTATTGAAATTTTTGGCATATCTTTAGAAGCTCTGATAAGGTTGCATGATGCCTGGGGGACCTATGACTAGAACTGAAACGAAAGGAGAGATAAGAGAACTTGGTGGAAGAACATGAGGAGCTTAAGCCGACTCAGGAATTCTCGGCTGGACGTCTCCTAACGGTGTAGATATCCGTCAACAAAGGTTAAAGACATAACGCAAAAGGTGTTTTATATTCAGAAAAGTGTTAAAGCATTATTCAGGATCAATCAGATTGTACTGTGAACTTACGTTAAGCGAAAAAAGTAATTATTTGTTATTGAATGGCCATATTTAGGGGCGAGATGAATTTTGTGGGGAACACAAATCTATTTTAGTTCGTTTGCGCGCATCGACAGTGGCGGTTAGTGCTGGGACACGGAACCATTTTTCGTTCTATAGGATTCATGGATTAACTCTCTCACCCGGGGAAAAATGGTACAGCCTGGCTTTCAAATAAACTGGTTGGTCGAAATTTTAGCCACTGTGTCGAAGGAAAGTTTTTTCAGCTCTTTTGAAACGAGATTTGACGCCTTCAAGTCGGTAATTTTTTTGCGGGAAAATGGTGATCACGTTCCGAAATTCTGCGGTCTAATCTGTAGATCGCGGGTCGCAGGTCACAGGTTGCAGGTCATTGTTTCACCAATACAGAAAGTATCCTAAACATTCTTAAAAGCTAACCTTAGGCCTAAAAACGTTTGTTTAGGCCTAATTAGGCCTAAGGTTAGCTTTTAAGAATTTTTGGGATACTTTCTGTATTGGTGAAACAATGACCTGCGACCTGCAGATTAGACCAGCCGTCCGAAATTCTGGTAAAAACGTGGACGAAGCTTACGGAATAACTTTGGTTGGCCTCTGTGGGGGGATTAATTGAGCAGTCGTCGTCTGAATGTCATGGATTTCTGTATTCAGATGTTTTCAAGCGAGTTATGGAGGCAGTAAACAATGTTGATGTCGGGGAATTCGGTGCTGGAAGCCTTCCCGGTATACAGGCTCACGCTCAAACGTTGAGGTAAAATAATTGCTGTTAGGTTCAATTTCATGATATCAGGATATCATGATAGCAGGAAAACGATAAGTATGTGATTAATATTGTATGTGCCTGCCTGTGACATGCTGGGAAATCGATTAGCCCGGAATGAAATTTTACACAGCTACAATTGGGCATTCTAAATTTCCCAGTTCCTCAGCTATCGAGTTCCATAAGACTGTATAAACTGACTTTAAAATGGTTTGCTTTATCGAGTTCCATAAGTATAAAACTTAGAAATGGTTTGCTTTAAAATCAGAAAAGAACCAATTCACCGTTGCTGTTGAGAAAAGTGTATGCCACGCAAAACAAGTTGCATCTCGGTAGCCTGAAAGTTAATGAATAATTTCTCTGTGTTTAAATTAACAAATACACCAATAAATCCCTAACGTTTCATGTTCAGGGACACCCAACGACCAATTTGTTGTAAAATGTATTATTATACCCCAGTTAATGAAAATAAATGTTATTAAGGCATTTTCAGGTGTTTTTCAGTGTTGCTGGGAAAACATTATCTGTTCCTTTTTCCCAGCAAGACACACAAGAAATTTCCCAGCCAGCTAGATAAAATTGGTTGGTTTCCCAGCCAGCTGTTCAAATTTATTTCCCAGCCAGGAATTTCCGCGCGTTTTCAAATCCCTCGATCCAAAACGACCGAACAAAAGCGACAAAACCGGGACAAAGTAGGTTTTTTCCGGTATGTTTGTCACTACTCTCTGGGATAGGGTAGAGGTTTTTTTTTTTTTTTTTTTTTTTTAAAGTCGTCCTCAGTCTTCAGAGTCAGAAAAAGTCAGTAATTCCCAGGCAAAACCTCTATCAATAACAAAATTCCCCAGCCAGCTCATCGAAACACCTGTATTTTTGCCAGCCAGCAAGATTCCTCTGGGGAACAGATAATGTGAGGAACAGATTCGTTGGGTGCCCCTGCATGTTTAACAGGAGAATTAGGGAGGCAGATGTTCGAAGGAGTAATAGCTGTTGAGTTTTATTCCTCAGTTATTGAGTTCCATAAGTATAAAACTTAAAAATGGTTTGCTTTAACATCAGAAAAGAACTAATTCACCGTTGCTGTTTGAGAAAAGTGTATGCCAGGCAAAACAAGTTGCGTCTCGGTAGCCTGAAAGTTAAGATATAATTTGCCTGTGTTTAAATTAACAAATACACCAATACATCACTAACGTTTCATGTTTAACCGGAGAATTAGGGAAGCAGATGTTCGAAGGAGTAATTATTCTTGAGTTTTATTCCTCAGTTATCGAGTTCCGTAAGTATAAAACTTAAAAATGGATTGCTTTAAAATCAGAAGAGAACCAATTCACCGTTGCTGTTGAGAAAAGTGTATGCCTGGCAAAACCGTGACAAGTTGCGTCTCGGTAGCCTGACTCGGTGAAGATATAATTTTCCTGTGTTTAAATTAATTTGAAATAAAGAGAATAAAGAAAAAAAATTCCATTTTTTAATTGCACGATGCTGGCCGTTGTAAACCGTGTTTTAGAAAATATTTCCAATTGATTTATTGTGCCTCTTGACCGTATTTTGACTCGTCACTCAAAATTATTTTAAAGTAATTTAAGATGTTTGTCGTCATTAAAAACTTTATGACGAAGTCGGCCCAACAAATGTGTCGAGATTAACACCTCTCGCTCCTTTGTTTCTCGCTCTGCCTTAAACTTGGCCGGAATTTGTTTACTTTGCGGTGGAAATCTGTCATCGCGGGCCTTTGCCTAGTGCGACCCCAAGTTTTTCGCTTCGGCAAAAACTTTGCGAATCGGCAAAACATCAAATACGCCGTAGTGCTTGGGTGGGGCAGGCAGATTTTTGCAAAGTCGAGCCAAACAATGAGAATCACAGCGGTAACTGCCAACGCTTGTCACTAAACAGCAAACAGAAAATATATGCAACTATATGCTTCTGTGAAGCATACACTGGCTTGCCTGTGGTACGTGCTACAGAAAATCAGAAGGCACTGAATTGTGTGGTATTGAAATACAGCATTCCAGTCTCTGAAGAATAACAATTAAAAGAGAAGCGAGAAACATTGGCTTCTGGGCTGACATGTTGATAATTTTCAAGTTCCCTCACAATTTCTTTTCATCACAAGTGTGCCCTATGAGCATCCGAAAACTTTGTAATACTAAACTTCACTGAAGTCAAGCCCTGTTTCGCGGGGTTAGTGTTGGGATGGGAGACCAAAACAATAAACCCCTCATAAAAAACAGAAACATCTGACCGAAAATACTATTAACGCTAACAAATGCGAACTCAGCAAGGTACAGATTCTGTTAGCGTGCTTTATGCAAAACAAATATTGATGAAAAAGCAAATAAATATTGATACACAGTTTTCAGAAAGAGCAGAAGGAAGTTTCCCGGACGGTCGATCGAGAATAAAATATTTACGACATGAAAACAACATTAATTTTGAACCTTGAATATAGATCGTTTTCTTTGGCACGCAATAAAAAAAATAAATCAAAAACTATCCAGTGCAAAACGCTAAGAAATTGTTATCTTATAGAAGATAAAGAAATAAGACACTTGTCCAAGTTTTAGGCCTCTGCGTTTCCCCAAACTTCAGATATTCGTCGAAATGTTTCGCAGAAATTTACAGAGCCCAGTATGAAAACGCCATATTGGTGTACCTCAGTGGTACACCAATATGGCGGCCGGAAAATAGTGTAAACATCTGGATCTGACTTTGGCTATCTAGGCGACTGATTATCACTACTGAAAAAACAAGCATTTACGTAAGCACTTTTCCTAATGCTCTAACTTCTAAAAGGGCTCAAAATCATGAGATAAGTATATATTTTTCAACAAACTTGATCGTAGCTTTGTGTCACGCACCTTCATAATCCGGAAATTCAAAATGCTCTGGTTTCCAAACGAAGCACGCTATTGAGCTGTGAAATTGTCAACAGATACAGATATGCCGCCTCTTATGCCTGATGAGGATAAAAACTTTGGTGGATCTTTAGTTTTAGATTTTGGAAGGTGATGACGTCACGTGAAAACGATCTATAGAATATAAAAAGTTACGATCAGCGACAAACATTTTGGGAGATTTTTGCTACGTTCAAGTAAATTGCAAAATCGAAAGTGACATGGCCGGAATTCGGCGGGCGCCGTGATTAAGTTACCGCGGCATGTTTACTCGCCAAACAGTGAAGCATCTGTGTCAAATGATGGCAAGATACCGGGTTTTTGTAAGTTTCTTTTTCTGTCAAGTGTTATAAAGTTTGACAATGAAATGAGCGAAGTCATAACAAAGATCACAATCGCCCAACTCTTGTTTATGCAAAGTCAAAATTTACTCTCCAAGACGCGTACGACGTTATTTATCACCAGGTAATTCCATCATTTCGGAAATAGCAGCTACTTTATTATTCATCTGCGTCACAAGTTTTCACTGATTTTGGGCCTCATTTTGTTGAAACTCAAGCACGCTTCCAACAGGCCTGTGAACCCTTCCTGCTTACAGAGCAATACTAAAAAACTTCTCCCATATCACATTTGAACCTTAAGCTCGAAAATTCAATACACAACATGATATTATAATTCACAAAGGCAGAAAATACCACAGAATCCTTTTCCAGCGAAAATTTTATTGAAACAAACAACATATTTGCTCTTAGAGGCGAAAACCTCTTCCTATTTGATTGCGTGCGTGAAGACAAGAAACTCAATTGTGTCAAATTACCATGTACTTCAGGTAAATACTGCTCACTTTGATTTCGTCTCGACGGGCGATAGATTGTTGCCAGTACTCGTCGCTTTTGAGATTCATGCCTAGTTTATCCAACTGACTTTCCATTATTGAGCTCCATAAGGGTATATTTTGTTTAAGGATCCACTAAAACGCCATTCGCGTTGCATGACTTTCGACGCCATTGCAGGCTAAGTTAATGATTCTACTGTGTCCACAAGAGAAATCTACGCAGTTCCACTACCCTCTCGATCCTAAGAAAATACGGGCAGAAGGCTCTATACACAAAGACACTACTTACCAGGGGAGTGACAGGCAAGACTTTTACCGACACGGAAAAAAAAAAAAAAGGAAAACAAATAAACTAAACGTAGACCTCGACTGGGTTTGCCCATAGGCAACCCAGTAATAAAATTAATGGGTCCCTGAATCGCGATTGCTGTCGTACCAAGCGTTAAAAGAATGCGTCTCGGTGATACTTTTCCTTTTTATTCAGTTAAATCACGAGCACTTTTTTGTCGTTCGTATGATGTATGAAAGGTTTAACTGTTTTGACTGCCGCTATGATGAGAGCGAGAAATCGACGTCAGCGCAGATTACTTCGAGCACCATATGCCTGGCCAGTTCCTCGACCAATTGAGTCGTGGGTTGACCTACACTTCTTCGATGCAACGATACCTCAAGAATTTTTCGTCAGCAGCTTCGTGTGACGACAAATATGTTTAACCAGATTTAACATGTTAAACCACCGTTTGTTTTCCTTTTTCAGCTCACTGCTCTCTCCCGATAACATGTGGATAAACGTGTGTCTGGTTTATCAAACTGTCATCACTGACATATTTTTTCACCTAGTGCGACCCTGTTAGTTGAAACCAAAAGTTTGCTTTCCGGTTGCGGTTTCAAATTTTCTGTGGTGTTTTTTGCCGGCAAAGTTGAAAACTTTGCCCAAGTGCGACCCATACCTTATAGTGTGAGTCTTGTTACAACTCCCACTGAGATTTAGGTAATTTTTTTTTTACCTAAACAGCGGGGACCCACATTCCTGACCCAAGTTAAGCTCCTCATGTACTCCAAAAATTCTTCTTTTAGGCACTAAACCGTTTGTTATTTTTACGGATGCTATTTTAAAAAGTTATTTCATCGGTTTTTCCTTTGTTTAGGAATGAAACTTAAACTTTTATTGTCAACTGGAATTAAACAACAATTATCTGTACTCTTGTGGACATAAAGAAATTGTTGATTTGTTTGTTTGTTTTGCTCTAAAATGCGAGCAAACAAGTGCTCCTGTTTTTCGATCTGCCTCGACAGTTGTGGCCTTATGTTATAAACACGTAATTCTTGAGTTCTCGTAAAATTAAGGAGAAATATCACTAGCTTGTGTTTTCAGAAGATTTTTTAAATTACCTAAACTAAGGTAATTTGTTGGAACGGATCTCGTTTGACGTTTCTTTTCTTGATTGCATTGACGTATTCTGCCGATTCCTGTTCCAAGCCAAGCTGGCGTGTTTCAATGAAATACATCAAAATGTAAATTATCTCTTTTTCAGAGATAAAGTGGAATAAATTACATCAGTAAAACTCTTTTTCGACCTTGAACTGACAAAGTTTCATGACCGCGATGACAGTTTCTAATTTTAGCGTGATTCCTATTCACTGGCTATTGACAGTTGACTCTGAAATTCTTTTTTCCTTTTTCATTCGCCCGCTGAGGGTGTGCTTGTTTTCTTTTAAAACTCACGCGATT
>NC_090896.1:25799081-25806581 GCF_036669925.1 Montipora capricornis
AGTTCCAGACGATTTAACAAAATTGCTGAATTCTGCAGAATTGTGCGGTGGTCCATTATCACTGTGCAACTGGTTTGGGATCCCATGCGCGGCAAAGTGCTTCTTCAACTTGTTAATGATAACAGTCCCTGTCTTGCTATACAGTTGGTCCACCTCAAAATAACCTGAATAGTAGTCTACCGTGCACAGGTACTCTTGTCATCAACTGTAAAAATATCAGTTCCTATTTTCTCCCACGGTCTAGAAGGAACTTCATGGCAGATTAGTGGTTCTTTGGGTTGATTGCTCTGATAAGCCATGCAGGTGTCACATTTCTGGATGAAGTCAGTGATTTCTGCATTCATGCCGGGCCAGTACAGTGTTTCTCGCGCTCTTCTTAAGCAACCTTGCACGCCGATATGGGACTCATGCAGCTTCGCCTTGATCCTTGGCCTTAATGTCTGAGGTATGACACATCGCAGTCCCTTGAATATGATGCCATCATGTACCGAAAGCTCGTCACGGAGTTGGAAGTAGGGATGGATGGCTGCTGGGAGTTCCTGCTTTGTATCAGGGAACCCGTCCACAATCGCTTTCTTGAGCGTTTGAAGGGTTTGATCACAGGCTGTCTCCTTCTGCAATTCTTTGAGTTGGTGTTCTGGTACTGGAAGAAAGTGTGTGGCGTGGATGTGTTCCACTTCTACTTAGGTTGGTGACCGCTCGTACTTTGTGAGGTAAGCTCTAGAAAGAGTGTCCGCTAGCAGCATATCTTTGCCGGGCTTGTAGCGGATCTCGTAGTCATACTGCTGCAGACGGAGTAGCAAGCGCTGTAATCTCTTAGGTGCTGATACTAAAGGTTTCTTCGAGATTGAGACCAACGGTTTGTGGTCAGTCCATAAAATGACTTTGCGGCCGTAGACATAGTTGTGGTTATGTTCCATACCGAAAACGTGTGCCAGCAATTCTTTCTCGATCTGCGAGTATCTTCTTTCAGCCGGAGTGAGCGCTCTACTAGCTAAGGTGACTGGTTGCCCGTACTGCATCACCACGAATCCAAGTCCACCCTGGGATGCATCTCCTTGGCATTCGGTAGGGTCGCTCTCACTGAAATACTTCAGCACTGGTGCTTTGACAACAGCTTCCTTAATTCTCTCAAAGGCATCTTACTGTTCATGGCCCCAAATCCACTCGGCATCTTTATGTGTCAAGCGACGTAGTGGTTCACACATTTCCGAAAGGTCTTGCAGGAACTTTGACAGGTACTTTACTAGCCCAATGAATCTCTGCACGGCTGGCACATCACCTGGGCGCTCCATTTTGACAATTGCTTCAATTTTTTGGGGATCAGGTTTCAGTCCGTCCTTTGTCATGACATGGCCAATGAACGACACTTCGCTGCATTTGAATTGAAACTTGTCCTTATTCAGCTTGATACCCTTTGTCCTGCACCTGTCCAAGAGGTTCTTCAAGTTCAGGTCGTGATCCTGGTCAGCCTCTTCGTCAGTGTCACCTTGACCGATAATAAGGAGGTCATCTGCGATTTTGTACACCCCCTTGAGACCATTAAGGCATTGGTCAAGCTTCTGCTGGAAACATTCCGGGGCTGGGCTTATCCCATACGGCATACGTAGCCATCGGTACCTTCCCCATGCTGTCTGGAAAGTCGTCAGCTTATTCGAAGTGTCATCCAATTGAATCTGGAGGAACCCATCCTTAAGATCAGCTTTGGTGAACACTCTCGCCTTAGACAACTCTAGCAGGATGTCATCAATAACTGGCAAGGGATAATGTCTCTGCTTCAGTGCTTGGTTTAGGCGCTGTGGGTCAATACACACTCTTAACCTTCCCGCTAGGCTTCTGCGTTGCAACCATGCGCGATACCCATGTTGACGGCTTATCCTCCTTCTCAAGTACTCCCAAGCTTTCAAGGCGGTCAAGTTCCTCTCTTAGTTTGCCTTTTACTGCAACTGGAACACGACGGGGTGGCATTACTACTGGCGGGACTGTCTCGTCAACTTCTAAGTGTAGTTTTCCCTCAATCTTGCCAAGGCCTTTAAACAGGTCAGCATACTCTGCTAGTACTTGCTCTTCGGTCAGACTGTTGATGCTGTCTGCGATAATCTCAGGTGTTTGGTGGTCAGGCTGCAGGATCTTCTGGCGCTGGACTACTAGGAGGTTCATTTTCTGTGCTGTCTCAGCTCCCAGTAGAGGTGCGAAACCATCCTAAACTACGACAAACTCTGCTACATACTCTGTGTTGTTGCATGGGTTTCGAATGCCGACGCTTACTGTTCCTAACACTCTCAATTTAGACTTAGAGTAAGTGATAAGTTCTCTTTTTGTAGTCTGAATTTCTGTGTTGTCTGGGAGGCAACTGCGGGGCAGGATATTACAAGATGCTCCAGTGTCTATCTGCATCTCCACTGTCTTCTTTCCAATTTCCATGACGCAACTGATTCGCTTCTTGCTGTGAGAAACACTATAAACTTCTCCGGCAAATGAGAGAGCCTAAAGTTCATCCTCGGACGAGGTTGGTGCATCGTCGTGTACCTCATGCACTCTCAGCTTGCTCTGCTGCCGGTTGCTGCGGGAAGGGGCTTTGTTACCAGGCTGTATTTTTTGCATGCAGACATTGCTAAAGTGGTCTTTTCCCCCACACTTATTGCAGGTCTTTCCGAATGCAGGACAATCTTCTTTCTTACGCTCATGTCTCCATCCACAATATTTGCAATCTCTCATGATCATTTGCTTATTTCCTGGAAAGCCAGCGTTTCTTCCGAGGTTTAGCTGAGCTCGAAACTGTGGCTTCGAATGAGTCTGTCCTTTCTTTGATTTATTCAGATAATTTACGGTGTCTGAGCCATGGCTTGATATCTCTTTCAGCTGGCTATTTGCCGCTTCGGCTGCTCGGCAATAATCCATGCATTTCTCCAGTGTTAGCTGCGATTCTTGAAGTAGCTTTGTACGAAGGGCATTATCAGAAATTCCACATACTAGCCTGTCTCTGATCATTTCTTCTTTTAAAGTACCGAACAAACACGTGTCTGCCAATGTGCGGACTACAGTTGCGTAGGCGTCGATTGTCTCGCCAGGCTCTTGTGATCTGTTATTAAACTTGTAGCGCTCGTAAATAGTGTTACTTTTACCTACGCAATAATTGTTCCACAGCTCTAAAACTTTGTCAATGCTACCTTGCTCTGCCTCGGACGCAAAGGGTAACCCACCGTGGATCTCTATAGCCTCAGACCCAATACAGGTGATAAAGGTGGCGACACGGTAATCTTGCGGTTTTAGGTGCAAGCCTGTTATTGTCTCGTACGCTTTCCACGTTTGCAGCCAGTTTTTCCAATTTCTCGCCAGATTTCCTCGAAGTTCCAACCTTGGCGGTAACGGAAAATTAGAGGTGAAGACTTGCTGTGTGGAATTTGAAGTCGGCGCTGTGCTTCTGCTTGTTGTTGGCGGAGTTGTGTCATTTGTGCTGGCGTCCATATTTGGTGAGGGTTTCGTCGCTATTTCTCATCAAAATCAATCCAAATTAAACTAAACGTAAGCGAAATCTTGCTGTACTTCTTGCTCAAAAGTTTACTGCTGACAGCATGTAACGTTCTTAGCTCCAAACCGAAGAGAAACTGATAAATCACTTCAATCAAGCCCTTACGAGGTTTATTTCAACAACACGATCTCAAGTGCGTGATTTTGCTAGTCATGTGACCTAAGTACAATAGCACAGGGAGACCATTACAGTCACCTTACTGACACTATGACATGCAACATTTTATTATGTAGGATGTGACTCCAACTAGTGAAATCTTAACTGTACCATTGAATTTATAAGCAACAAAGAATTCCATTTGTATGAGCCTGATGAATTCAGCACATCTGTTAATTTTACTGCTGACAACTATGAGAGTGTTTAAGATTCCAATCATAATCCAGAACCTTAAGAGCTTCAAATACGGCTTTTTCACATAACCAATCTGTCCGTTTGACTTCATTCACTACTAGTTCTCAAGGTACTTGACTTGACCTCTCAGCCATCACTTCTGTCCATTGTTACAATTGTTGAGCCACTGCACATCTCTCTAAACAGCAGAGAACATGCTGTCAGTTCTTTTCATCCTAATTTTTAATTCTGTATATGAAACACTTTTTCCAAAGCAAGCTTACTGATAAACCTAAGACATGGAGAATTATGTTCATGTTAGAACTTGTTTATGGATGCTGGACACTTCGAAAAACTGTGATGAGGAAATTCTTCAAATTAAAGACATGTAATATGGAACTCTTTTCATTCTTCTAAATTCCCCTTGTCTTTTCAATTAACAGCCTAACCTTCAAACTAAATAATAATTTGCAGAGAACTTCTGATCGTGGCTCAGAATACATGTCTGAACAGACGTCACTAAAACAAAGCACTAATAGTGTGGATAGACATGTGTTCTCCCTGGGGGAACACTCACCTCTACTTATAACCTCATGTGTAACTATATCACAGCGACTGTATTTTATGAATATCCAATGAAAAACTTGACTTGACTTGACTTCTACTTTTCTTTTCAGAAACAGATTTTATTTACAATTATCTCCCCATTGTCCAAAAATGAACAAAAAATCAATGTGGGAATTTAAAAAAAAAATTAAGATTTCTCACCTCGGGACATGGCATCCTGCCATCTTGCGGCTGCAAGGCGCATGAAACTATGGTCGCTAAATGCGAACTTGTTCGTTAAGGAGCCTTAACAGTTAACTAAATTCACTTGATGGGTCCACTTAAACAAAGTTTGGTAGAGACCATGTCACTTCAACGATGTAATTGCAATATTGATGGGCTTACAGACACTGTGGTCTTATTCGCTAAAGAAGCCGGATTTTTTCAGATTTAGGGTGTTCTTCCAGGCAAGTTTTCTCCAAAACGAAGTCGGACTGCCAAAATATTAAGGAATTGAAGGGACACGAATTCCCATTTTTTGTTGTTTTGATTGCTTCTCAGTTGGTCAATTTAAATACGAGATTAAAAACAAAACATTAAAAAAAAGAAAAGCTTTAGTCCTTAAATTGGTTGAACCGAGAGCATGGAATAAAAGGGATCATTTGGTTCGAAGTCAAGAGAAAATGAGGGGACAGAGAGGGAGGCTCCCGGTCCAGCCCTTGTGATATGTCATGTCCACGAAAGTTATTTTTCCGAGACGTCCGCATGCAGGCCAACTTCGGACTGATGTTTGAAAGAAATAAATATTCATCAGCCTTCCACGTGCGCCGCTATTTTCTCTTTCACTAAGAACCTGAGAGCGAGGAAAGACTACATGCGGACGTCTTGGAAGACAAACTTCCGCTAGAACAAAGACTTCCGCTCGTCTAAAAATAACTTTCGTGGACATGACATATCCCGGCCAATGCCCTGAGCCTCCCTCTCTGTCCCCTCATTTTCTCTTGTTCGAAGTTTAATAACGAACACTAAGGCTGCACTTTCGATCAGCTTCGAAGGATGGGATAATGACCGAAACTACCTAGCTTGTAAATTGCTTGAACTAAGAGCACACAGTTTTTAGCTCATAAAAGAGCTTTTTGGCGAAAGCAGGATAAATGACAATTGTTGTGAAGCCATTTTTTTTAGAGTGGGAGAAAGATATTTTAAAAAAGTTGACTCATTTTCTTCACGAATTTACCTTTCGTTAAGAGAAACCATTGCAACTAAACACTAACACGAAACAAAAAAAATCGTGCAAAAAAAAAAAAATGTTCAAAGTAAAGCATTTGCAGCAGCGAAACTGTCAACAAATTACCTGTGCTTTGCAAGGCACACAAACGGAAATGACCAAGGATTGCAGAGATCCAAGTCTAGAAAAGTATGCCATAATTCGTCAATTGCGAATACTCAAATAGTGGGGACGAAGAAAACGTTGATCTTGAACGCTGCACATTTTTTAAGATCCGTAACTGTATACCTGTGTTTTGCAAGGCACACAAACGGAAATGACCAAGGATTGAACAAGTTTTGAGAATGAAGATTATTCTAGCTAAGGGATATTGTGTTGATATAATACCAAATTTCATGACTAGCAAACAAGGAAAGTTAAGAAAATGAACATTTAGATCATTGGAGGATTAAAGCACTTGAAGAAACTTTCAGCATTAATTCTGCAGATGGACCAAACTAAAGAGCGCCTCTTATAAGGAGTCCTTAAACCGTGATCCACTAACTTAAACGATCCTAGCCTTTTAGTTAGCACACAAATTTAACAACTTCACCAATTTTCCCTGTATTCGAAATAATTAATTAATTCATTATTAATTAGGGATAGTGAACTAGGTATAGTGATTATTTTATCACTTAAGGATAGTGAACTAGGGATAGTGAATTAGTGTAGGGATAGGAAACTAGCTACAACCAGTGCCAAAAGTAGTTGGAAAGCTAACGTCAGGATGGGCCTTAAAACCTCTCAGTCGTCAGAAACTCAGCGTAACTTACAAAATTCCACTAAAAGCTTCCAAATAGAAGTCCCCCCTCCCCCCATTCAATGTTGAAATACACAGGGAAATGTCTGTTCACCGTTGGCAACATTGTTTGGGTGGGGTGGGGGGGGGGGGGGAATCATTCAAACTCAGTAAGAAAACCAACTTCAAAGGGTGATTGTAGGGTTGGGTTACCTTACTTTCTGTTTTTCATTGGAGAGAAAGAGTTTGGCATTTAACAAATCAAATGGGGTTCAGTGTTATCTGTACTCTTATCGACAACGATATTCGTCATCACAGTTGTCAAAATGAGAAAAACAATTTGTATTTGACTTGTTTTTGGCCGATGTCTTCCCCTTAAAAATCAAAGGAAGTCTCAAGGTGTCTCAAAGCAGTTTTGCATGACAATTTGAAGAGACTCTCTTATTAGAAGGAATGGCTGTACAACTGTTCCTCATGTAATGGTAACGTTGGGGTAACTTATTTTTAACAAGATGCATGCATTATTGTGACGTCACCATAGCAACAGATAAGCGCCATATATTTTTGTGCTTTTAAAAAATAGCTAATTTCTATCCAATTCCGAAGAAAACAAATCCTTTATATTTTCCTTTTTGAGGAATGTTTAACACCCCTCAAAAACATTGAAAGAGTACAGTTTGTAGTTTGTCTTTTCCATTCCATATAACGGCACTGTTACTCTTTTTGTCTTCTGTCCGAGTCTTTGTTTTAGAGGATTCCAATTTCGTTTCTGAACAGGGAGCATCGGATACTGTGTGTTACGAACGTCAGCACGACCGGTCTTTTATTACTTATTATTAATTCGAATTCAATCATTCCATCAACTTATTGCCGTTTCAAGGCTGCAAACTAAGACAGGAATTGAATATTAAACATTGTTATATATTAACTGAGGGCCCCTCATAGGTTCGAGGTGTCAGTTTTTTAAAACGTTCATATCGTCAGTATTTGATATGCTATGAGAATGAAATGATCATCACTTCAATGCTCCTTAAATGTAGTTTTGAAAACAAAAAAGTATTCTTTTGTTTAAGCGTTATTAGATAT
>NC_090896.1:25811581-25816581 GCF_036669925.1 Montipora capricornis
CGAGCTCACGAAAAGAAATTGAAAGAAATTGATGAAGATCTCTTGGTAAATGCTATCTTTTAGTTTTATACATTTGTTTTTTTACAAAATGTGTGAAGGAGCTAACTAAAGACTACTGAAATTATAGCAATCCAAACTCCTCACGCTTGTGGCTCTCAACTTCCAAGCAATAGGGTTGAGGCACAGGGTGAACAATGTTATTATTATTATTATTATTATTATTATTATTATTATTATTATTATTATTATCATCATCATTATTACATACTCCACCCGCATAAAGCTGCGTTTAGAGAAAGGCACGAGAACAAAATACAGTGTCTAACGATTTCGTGGACAGTGACTTATTTCCAATTGAAAGTAAAAATATATGTTACTAATTATAATTTGTTGGATGTCATCCCAGATATCGACGAATGTTTAACAGGAAAACATAACTGCAGCCATGTCGCCGTGTGCAACAACACCAATGGTTCATATAACTGCACTTGTAAGGAGGGATATGTTGGAGACGGACGAAACTGCTCAGGCAAGAATATATACTGTTTGGCTGCTAGGTGCAGAATAAATTATTACTTTCTTATCACCTCAGAGCTAACCAATCACAACACATAAAAAGCACAGTGTTCCGACTTCACGAAAAGAAATTGAAAGAAATTGGTGAAGATCTCTTGGTAAATGCTATCTTTTAGTTTTATACATTTTTTTTTGTTTTACAAAATGTGTGAAGGAGCTAACTAAAGACTACTGAAATTATAGCAATCCAAACTCATTTTTATGCCATCGCCATTTCCCATGTACATGCCATTCAAGTCACCGCTATTGTGGCTTTTATTGGCTGTTTTGTTTTCCTTTCAGTACTTTAAAATAATTACATTTGTCGCTACAATTTTCCTTGATATTGGCTCATCCGTTGTTATACCATTGTAATTTCAGTTCATTCCCGTTTAATTGCCATTTCCCTGTCTGCTGTCTTTGTCATTTTCATGCATGGTCATTGCTGGTTATTGCCACTGCCAGTCTGTAACTAGCACTCACTGCTTTTGTTATACCAAGAGTCAATCAGCATCAGCAAAGTGTTTAGTTTTAAACCAAGTTATAATGCAAATACAATGCACAAAGAATCTTAAAACCGGGAAATTTGAATTGGATACAACATCGAGTTCGCCGATTTGATCGATATTTTTATTTTAACGCAAAACTTTACTCTTGGGTAATGGACTCTTGGTTACTTTCTACTTTCTCAAATCCCATATTACCTGTTGTTTATCTCCCAAAAATTTGCATAGGCATTGTTTTCGATATCTCTCCCTCCCTCCCTCCCTCTCTCTAGACGTATTGTCACCACTTTTAACTTTTTGTCTCCTTTCAAATTTGACCCTCCCCCCCCCCCCATCAAAAAAAAAATTGAAAATGAGGACTAAAGCGTTGGACGGCTTGTTTATGGTATTTTCAATGGTCTGCCCAGATGTGCCACATGTGGTGGTAACAATCAGTTTTAAGTGGTTAAAACCACTGGCAACCGATGGATATTTCCGCCATTAATAAAGTTCACCCCGTTCACCCTCTTTCCGCCTTAATTTAAGAATCGCTGTTTTGAACGCCTGAAGAACATGCCGTAAAAGCGTGCACCTTTTATGATCGATGTCATCTAAAGTCCAATTCGGCAAGTAATTTTAAGGCCATGTTGCCCGTTTGCAAAGGTAATATACCCATTGCGCTCATGTTATTTCTCAAAGAAACCTGTTTCATCCCTGTTTCATCCCTGCCAAGGGACTCATCAGAGACCTTTCGGCTAAGTCGTCAAACATCGCGTTTGAAGTCCCGCTAGCATCAAAATGATGGTGGCAATCTGGCCTTATAATCCTTATGTGATATAAGGCCAGATTGCCACCATCATTTTGATTGCCACCATCATACGTATGTATAATAAGAATAACGGACCATTTTACAGTCCTGTGCTCAGTTACCAGGCCTTTGAATAAAAGCGAGACTGGAGTTGACCCCGCTTTGACACACAACGCGTTGCTTTTCTCATGTAAATCACTATTACTATTACATAAGAAAAGTAGTGAGGTTTGTATCAAAGCAAGGTCAACTCCAGCCTTGCTTTTATTCAAAGTCCTGGTAACTGAGCGCAGAACTGTAACAATGGTTTATTGCCACCAATAAGGAGAACTTTCAAGCACACAATGAAACTGTTGGATTTATTAATGTTCTAGTAAATGTTAAATATATCAGACTATATAGACAATGAAGACAGTCTGTCGACTTCAACTGTAATTGACAAACGAGAAACATAAAGAACCTTTTGCATGTACAATAATCCTTAGTGTTCGGGCAACATCTGGTTCTCAGAATAATTAAAGAAAGTAAAGAAAAACAAACAAACCTTTGACCCTTTCTCAACAGTGTGAGATTCGTCAACAATATGCGCAGTAAGAGTTTGGTGCAAAGGAGTGTTGCTGTTTTTCATCCGATTGAGGAAATTTTTATGACTTTTCCAGAATTTCATCGGCATAAACAAAGATCAGTTGACATTTGTCGCTTTCTACATCTTCTAAACTGGCGTCCGAAAGCGATATTAGCAGTTAAACCCATTGAAGCATCTTCGAATATCTGATCTTGCACAATGCAACTACCACACATGCGAGTTTGTTCGACATGATCTTCTCACTCTAACAAACAAGTGGAAGATAAGAGTCTTTCCAAAGCCTGTTCTGTTCTGAAAAGCAGAGTTAATATCGCTTCTTTCTGTTACGTTCGCAATTCAAGCGATATTCCCAGTCCAGAGAGATCTGAAACATCTTGCTTGAATCCCGTCTTCGCAACATCGCCACATTCTCATTTGCGTTGTAATTCTGCCACGAAAGAACCGGAAGAAAAATATGCTTTTCATTGAGAGGTGATCATTGAAATATCATAGGGGTTGACAAGCCTGACTCACGCTTTCCACCCACGTGTTTTAGCCTTTAAATCTCAGAGTTTAGCTTTTACGAGTATATCTTTCAGAGACCTTCCTCGTTTGTATGATATACTTGGAGGTTCTTTGTAGATCTGTCTAAGTAAAGGCTGTTTCTCTATCAGTTGCCAGTGTTTCATGAGAATGTTTTTAAGGCTGGGAACTGATGGTTCAAAATTTGAACGGGTTTTCCAAACGAACAGTTAGTGCGTGCCGGTGTATTTCTCTTCGCTTCCCCTTCCACCACTACCATTTCGCACTGTCCTCTTCTCACTGAATGCATTTTTTTTTTGACTGGCCTCTGGCCTCTGTTAGTCTTGCTATCCAAGATGTCTACTAATAATTCTTACCAAAAAAAATTCGCCTGCTTTGCAGGCTACTGACTCTGTTGTTGCCGTTGTTGCAAAAATGTCATTTGCAAGCTTTGAATTTGCTGCTCCTGTTTCGGTTGCTGAGCCTGAAAAAGCCTTAACATATCCTGATGTTACTGTTGCTGCATGCTCTGCTTATCAGCCATCAACTTCTGATAGTTTACTTTCATCTCATGACCTTTGGCTTTTTGCTCAATCTCCTGTTTCCTAAGTTCGTTTTCGTTTTCCATTTTCTCTCGTAGATACTGCAAAGTCTCAGTTCCACTTTTTGTACTCTTTTAACTTTTTCATTCACACTACCTTTCCTTTTCTGTGTCTCTCCTAGTCGTTCCGTGGCCTTTTTCCTCTGTTCTTCTGCAGCAAGCTTTTCATTTTCTCTCTGAGTTCCACAGTTTTCTTTCCTGCCAGCCTCTGCAGCTTTCTCTTTGTCAATTATTTCTTCCAACTCTCTCCATTCGCTTTTCTTAATGTAAAATGCTGAAAAGGCCGAAAATAAAATTTGAAAAAAGGATTGCAAATGAGCGATATGGCAGAAACTGGGATTGTTTCCCATCTTATGTTTACTTTAGAAGTAGGAATACACTTGAGAACTTTCAGTTGAAGCGCTCCTTACCAAATGATGTCATGCTATCACGCGCTAAATGGAATAATGTGAAACACGCTTTATTTACTAGTAAATTGAGCCTGGCCTTCAAGGGTACACTTTCATTAATCACGCTGGCAGTAGCGTCTTTAATGCTGAAAGATGCCTTCCGTGACAGCGAAATGGAATCCACGTTAACTAAAGGACTCAAGGCTGGTTTTTCAGAAGGTGCCCGCAGGTTGCTGTGCACTCAATGACAGTGCAGAGCAGAAAATGCAGCATGAAATGAACTGCTTCGCACAAGCCTGCGACCATTAATTTTTTTCGGATTCAACATCAGCACCAAGAAAATCGAAGTTATGTACCAGCCGGCACTATAGGAGAGACATACCAGGAGCCACGCATAACGGTGAAGGGATATTATCTCCAGGCAATCGACAACTTCACCTACCTGAGAAGTACACTTTCTCGTGCAGTGAACATAGACGCTAAAGTCAACAACAGGATTGCCAAGGCCAGCGCTGCCTTTGGTAGTCTTTATCACCAATTTGAAGGTCTACTGTGCAGTGGTCCTAACCACCCTCCTTTGTGCCTGCACACATGATAAACAGCTCAACCACTCAGCACATGAGCTGTCTCTGCAGATTCCTCCACATTATATGACGGGGCAAAGTCAAGGAGGTCCTGGAACGAGCCGGGCTTTGCATAGACTACACCCTCCTGCAGAAAGCCGACTTCCAAAGCAGCTATTCTATGGCGAACTGTATCAGGGGAAGCGTTCGATAGTTTTTGCTTGCAAAAGGTTCAGCCTGTATTTGGCGAGTAGAGAGAATATTTCAGTAGAAACGAACCACAAGCCTTAAAAATCAATATTTAACAAGTCTCTGTTATCAGCTCCATTCCGTCTTCAAAGGATGCTTCCAAGACTACGATGATTTAACCTTTCAGTCAGATACAAACCTGAATCTCAGATGTTCTTGACGGACCATTTGTCTAGAGTAGCGTAGCATGAATCTCCTAAACCAGACTAATCTTTACAAATATTCTCCTTGGAGGTCACTAGAGAGCCTAGGCCCAATGCAAG
>NC_090896.1:25836581-25839081 GCF_036669925.1 Montipora capricornis
CATGAGAGACACATAATTCGTCTGGACGGATTATGCGTCTCTAGTATAAAAACGGCCAATGAAGGCAAGCTTCAATGGCAAACTTGTAAGGCTCCTCCTTGCCAACGAAAAATCATTTAATTGCGCCCGCGGCCTCGTTTCCTTGTTTTATAAATTGATCTATAGCTCTAACTATGGCTGTATAAAATAGACAGATATCAATATGTTTTTTTGATTTTGCTTAACAGCAAATCTGAGCTCGAGGTTTTCCATGAGCGAGAGACTTTTTCTAATAATCTCTGATAAACAAATTTATTCCGAAGCACAAAACCATCAATCAAAGATGAGAATAACGCAAAGTCAAATTGACTATTTCATCATCCCGTACGAGGGTTTCTCTTCGTGGCACCAACGGCCGGTTGTCTTAAAAGTTGTCAGAATCACCTAAAATGGTTTCCACAATGCTTTAAAAGCTCGTTTAGTGAGTTTGTAGCAGCCCTTCAAAATATATATCTGTTCGGATGTTCTACGGGAATTTCAGGTTGCTGTAGAACGTCCTTCATGGCTTTTTTGCCTTGTCCTGAAGTTAAAGAAATCGTGACGGGTCTGATAAAAAAAAACTTTACATTAAGTAGTCGTCGTTTTTTCCCGCAAATTTTAGGGAACGTTTGCCCTTAATATGATTCTCAAAAAAACTACGGCCAAAATGATAGAAGTTATAAATCTTCAAATTTTCTTCCAGCGTCACAGTTCACTCTTACTCAGCTTAGCAAAATTTAAACGTTCTTCAATGTGGTTTCGAAATTTCTACGCATCTCTTCGCACTCTTCACACTTCATTACTTTTCTGAAATAGCTAAATCTCTGTTCAGAAGAAATGTCGAAAAAATCTTACTACACCTCGAAAGTTTAAGTTCGAATATTTGAAAATGTTAACCCACCATCCTTCCGAACAGACAATTACCGAAATAATAATTACTCGTTGGGTGCCCATGTTCTTTTGCTAGAAAAATCTCATAAAATTTTGATGAACTCTCCTATTGTCAGCAGAAAGTTGTCAACTGCCTCGTCTGTGAGTCACTACAATGTGTTGTTATTTGATTGGTAGGAATCGATGAATTCAGCATTCCCAAAATAGAGCGCAGGAGACAAGAAAAATCTGGTTTGGAAAGACTAAATGAACTGAACCTCAAGTCTTAGAAATCATTTTATACCCGCAGTTTTTGCTTCCACTTCACAGAAGAGTTTTCCTGAAAGAACCAGTGCACAATGGCATTCCAGCTAGCTCTGCTTTTTACTGGGGATTTTCGTTGGGACATTTGCCAAAACTTCTGTGCAAACAACAAAAAGCCCTGGTATTAGTAAACCCCAGTGCAACGTGAATAACAACTTTTACGCCGGACCACACTGCTGTAAGAAGATCGAGCAGCAACTCACACTGAGATCAAAGAAGCAATAACTGCGCTGAAAGCAAACGAATCTGGCGGCTCTCAAGACAAAGGTCTGCAGTTATACATTTTAGATACATTTACTTCGAAGACACCAGTCGGGTTAGAATTTTCACATCTGTTCCGTCGCAAAAATCAATCAAATTACGATCAATTGCTTTTGAAATATTCGCTAGCTCCGTATAGTATTTCCCTGTGTGATGTCTATTCAACTTTTTAGAGGATAGAGATAACGATGAAACCAAAACATATCTAACAGGAATTCATCCCGCTTATGTAATTTTTAGTCAACAAGAACTGCGCCGATGTTTACAATTCTGGCGAAAAGATAAGTGGTGTGTACAAAAATCGATCCCGATGGTCTGGGAGAATTTGAAGTGTACTGTGATCACAAAACTGCCGGCGGAGGATGGACGGTCTTTCAAAAAAGACAAGACGGCTCCGTAGATTTCTTCCGCGCGTGGGACGCCCTACAAACGAGGCTTTGGTAATCTAAACGGAGAGTTTTGGCTTGGACTGGACAAGATTCACCGCCTGACTGTAAGCAGCAGCAACAAGCTTCGCGTGGACTTGGAAGACATTCATGGAAATACAGCATTTGCCGAGTACAGTTCAGTTACAGTGGCAAGTGAGCGAGCAAAATACCAGCTGAGTTGGGGGGGAAATATTCAGGTTTGCAAACTCTGGTGATTTAATAAACAACCCTTTGTTAATTAAGATAGACACACTTTCTCATTTCAACTAGGTGTGCAGTCTGTCTCTAACTGATAGAACTCAGTTCTACTGTGATGTCAAAGAATTTTATCTCGCTTTGACTGACAGAATAAGTTGTATATGTAAGCCAGTGAGTTAGCTAAAAAAAAAAGAACAGAGCAAGAAACTGAAAAAACCTGGTAATCATTTCACTCACGTGGTGATAAACACGTTACATCGATTTCATGTCGGTGGCAAGTAGAGACAACAAACAATCTCAAGTGCGTCTTAAGAATTTTTAGCATTTTTAAACAAGTTTTTAAAACTGCTTCTTATTTTGATTGCTTAATTGTTTTTTCTTTTTTTTTTTTTCTTTTCATT
>NC_090896.1:25846581-25864081 GCF_036669925.1 Montipora capricornis
TCTCGGTTTTACGAGGCACAGCTGCATTCGTCCACAAGCTGCGACAAACGACTGATATACGGATTCTTTCGTCTTTGCGTTATATGGAGACATCCAAGCCCAGTTCAATGCAAATGCTACGCAACATGTCCACACTTAGCGACGTCGGTTTCTTCTTGCACGCTTGCATGAGGTCACAGATATTGTAGCCTGAAGAGGATACAATTGGGTGCTGAAGAGAGACCTCCCTCATCACACTCGCACAGATTTCCGAATGGGTCGTCTGCGCCAACGCTGCCCTGTTATCTTCTCCTGGGACCTCGTCGTCTGAATCTCCACGGTTCACTGTACTGGGAGCTAGCCTTTTCTTTGCTGCCAGTCTTGAGAAGAATCCAGTGATTTGCTTTCCTGTTAGAACTTGTTCTGGTTGAAACCGACAAACTCCCAACTCCTCCCTTGCAGATCTCATTAATTTTGAGACCTCACTCGGATCTGCTTTCCGTCCACTTTGCTCGCCAATTTCAAATTGCTGTTTCAAAAATTCATTCTGTTTCTGCGTAAAACGAGCCTTCTTGGTGATTGTCTTTAGAGCCCATCCCATTGGAAGGGGAGTTAAGCATTGGCTCTGTTCTTCACATTGTAACTGTACAGTGGGAATCCTACTACCTTCATCCATTAGCTTTGAAGCGTAAACTCGTTTTGCCTTGTCATACAGTGTTTCCTGTTCAGGGAGTCGTTTGTGTTTACCCGTGTCCAGATGTGCTTGTAGCGATGTAAAATGGCTGTAGGCTTTTATACATCCTTCCTCGGGGCACGGGAAAAGTAGTGAAGCTTGATCATTTTCACTATCATCATCATCTTGGTCTTGACTGGTGGTCTCGTTGGTTGCTTCTGGATCCCGTTTAGATGATTTCTTTACATGCCTGTGTCTCACGCTCTTGAAAGATGGCGTGGTCTGCGATGGGGGATCAAGCACTTCTAGAACTTCCGGGATCTGCAAAACGCCCTCAAATTGAGACCACGGTATCAACTTCCCTGGACCCACATTGAACGCTCTCCACGCACGTATTCCGCTCTCTTCATACTTGAAGTTGTTAAGCAAGCTAACACCCTCCCATTTGACTGGCGGAGTAATTGACGTATTAAGTGAGACGTAACTAGCTTTCGCACGAGACTCTGGACCAGACTCTATGGCAGTTTTCAGCTGCACAGCTGTTGTCACATCATGACCCTCGTTAACATATCTTCGTACATCTCCCTTAATAGTTGCTGCTTGACGGTCGCAGACTCCTTTGCCGCCTTGAGGGTCGGAAAAGTCGTTCCGTTCTACAACCACCCCAGCGATGTCACCTGCTAGTTTAGCTGAAACGATTGTATACCCGCTGTGGTAACAGCCTGCATTATCTTGCTTGTAATAAGCTCTTTCTAATTGCGGCATTTCCTTCTTCAGTGAGGCGAGGCAGTCCTGCATTATAGATACCACGACGGCACTGTCTTGTGAACAGTTCTGAAAGACATGAACAAATGTTTGAGACTCAAAGTGCTCGCTTTCTTCCGACTTTCTGATTGCAACTGTAATATGCCATGGTAACCCACGCTTAGCAAACCAGTCCGACTGCGGCTCTCGAAATTTCCGTGGCATGTATTTCATCGCCCAATCCTGAACAAGGAACACATCAGATTTGCTCTTGATTTTAGCTAAAACAGAACATTTGGCTTGATCCTGGTGAACGGAGCGCAACTGATGGGATTTCCAGATCATGATGTTATTTGTTGCTTGCTTAATAGTGTGCAGCATGTCCTCCTTCTCCTCTTCATTGCAAAGTGCATGAGAACACTCACTTTCCAAGGTAGTTAGAACTTCCTGCAACTGGCAGCACTGCTCGCATGACTCATTGTGTGGGTGATCGCAGCAGGCTTGAAAGTCAGAGTCTGTTGAATCACTTAGGGCGTAAGTCCTACAGTGATCAGCAATGCTCGACGACTCAACCACATGGACCTGAAACACACCAAAGACAACACAAACCGCAATTGTTGTTTTTACGCATACAATTTTAATTGCAATACTTTCTTGAATAAGTGACACCCCCGTCCCCCTCATTCTCTGAATTAAGCGTCCCTCGAATAAAACCCACGTTCCATTAGGTGTTTACTTCTGATACTAACTTTCAAATAAAATATAATAAAAATAAAAATATAGTACAAATATCCAGCAAGATCACAGTATTTTTACTTGGGAAAGTAGTTCACAAAACCTGCTGTGGATCATGTTTCTCCCATTTTCGTGAATTTCTTGTGCCAAACCTCATACTAAATTTTGTAACGAAATAAAATACCTTGTAGTCACTCTTAAGGTATTGCTTTGATGAGCGCAGCTGTTGCTTCATTTCTCTCGCCCAGACTTCCGTTTTACCACAGTCAACCAGTTTATCGACCAGTTTGTCCAAGTCATCAAATGCCTCGGTTCCTTGGGCGGAAAAGTTATCAAGTCCTTGTAAAGACTTCCTAACAGACGCTGAACACTCATCCAAAACTCTATGTAGTGTTCGCTTGCTCATGGGCTCAAAACCTCTTTCACTACAGTATTGTTGGTACTGTTGAACAATACGCTCAGGTATCATCATTCTGATCACGTTTGGGGTCTTAATAACCTCACCAGTTGATAGCTTCAAAAGCCTTTCGCCAAAAGGAACATCATAAAGAACATGCGGACTTGTGATGAACGAAATGAAATCTTCTAATTTTCCTTGGTCAACTTTCATCCTCCGGTATTCATGGCTTGGAATCGGTTCTGCTCTCCCGTGTAGCAAGGTATGGTGTCGAGCTATGTTATAGCGGTAATTGGTGACTGTTGGGATAAACTCCTGCACCTCTTTGAAAGACAACTTGTCAGACAGGATTGAGAGTATTTGCCGTCGAGTACTCCAGTGCTGAGCGTTTAAGTAACTCTCGGCAAACGCTTCAAGAAGCTCCAGATCCTTCCGACTTTTCCCACCAGTTGTTCTTAGATAACCTTTGCGCTCACATAATTCATCCCACGAGCATTTTGAGTCTTTTGGAGCAAGGACATCCAGAACTGCTGAAACGCACTGCTCGGCTTTTCTCACATATCGGCGCTTAGAACGGCTTTGCGCTTCATTCCACGGTACTGACAGTACGTGGCGCACTGGGCTGATGTCTCGAACCTGTAGAAAGCGGTTGAGCTGTTCCCTGGACTCGTCTTGAACGTCGGTTAAACTATTTTCACTTTCCTGTGAAGCCTCGTCTGGTACATAAAAACTCTCTCGTTTAGACTTGGCTTTACATTCAGTATCAGTGGCCGGAATGGAAAAAGAAATGTCTCTATCAGTTTCATGATGGACCTGAAGTGCGAAAAAGGAAAGAAAAGTTTGAATTCAATGTGCGACACTAGGGAAGGGGGAGGGGGGGGGGGGAGAGGGGGGCTGGTGGGTGGAGGCGGAGAAGGTACTTTTTTCTATTGTCTTAGGTATTTATGTCTTTTTAGGGTCTGTTTACACAAAGAGAGGGTTCCTCGGCTAACGAGTTACCCGAACAACTGAGCTACCCTGCATGGAAGAGCCAATTTTTCATACGTTCCGTTAGAAAACACATTGGAGCGTTTACATGCCAGACAGGGTGACCCGACTAGCCGAGGGGAGAAGACGGCTAAAGTAGCGTTATACTCCAAGGCAGCCTTCAACGTGAACTGCCTCTAGTAACTACGATCAATTAGTAGAGTGAAAAGTAATAGCCCAATACACTGAAAAGCAGCTGCTAGCGGAACGAGTGATTAAAAATTTACACTTACTACCTGTTTGTCCGTCATCTGGTTTGTTGTGCTTAGCGGCCGCTATTTTTAGTTAATGAGATCTTCGTTTATTTTTATACTCTGATTTCACATTTCTAGTTCTTATTTTAGCATTTTATTTAGGGCTACATACTCACCAGGTTTAACTCGCTCAAACTATCTGCGATGTTAGCAACTTCTTCTGTCATATGTCCTGTCTCAGGTATCTGTTCTTTAAACACGCTGAGCATCTTTCTACATTTTACGCAAATTCCTTCCGGAAAAAAAAGGGCGAACGCTGTTAACACCACAGAAATTATCCCAAAGACGCGTAATTTTAGATGGAGCCGTACCAAATTTAACTGTAGCTATTTTTGGAAACATAAACAAATACAATTGCGAAAGGCTGATGGTGCGATGAAGGATGAAAGGGGTGAGGGAAAAATAAAATGTGATATGTTTTGCTCATTTACGAACCTAACATTTTTCTTCCATCAATGGAAACTTTGGAAATCCAACAAAATGGAAAGGGAAAATCCAACAAAATGCAAGGAGATTATTTTCCGTAAGAAAGGTTTCAGTCAGGACATCGCGTCAGTTAGTAATATACCGCAGTGCGCAGAGTTACCCATATTAGGTGTTCCAACAAAATTGTTAATACAGTAGTCACGTGCGCGCGAAGGTAATTAAGGCCAACGAGTCATTATTCGTATTGGGATCTTTACGTAAGGAAGGAATGTCTCAGGAGAAAGTAGATCACCTTTTTCACGCAATAGTTTTACCAAATTTTTCTTACGCTCTGTCGGTTTATGGTGCCTCAGATTCCGACCTTTCTGTAAAACAGAATTTCTTAGATCGGTGTATGAAAAGAAAGTTATACATGTATACGTCCAAGAATGTAAATATCAGGGACTTGCTAGAGAAGGCGGACAAGACACTCTACAAAAAAAGATCGAATGTCCGTTCTTCCAGTTTTTACCTAAGGAAAAGAAAATGAGGTACAATCTTAGAAATACGTCAGTCTCTGTCCCTTGGATCCACACTGACAGATTTAAGAACGTTTTTAGTAACAGAATAATTTTTAAATATGATATGTAAATAGTTTCTAGAGTTTATATTTTTTCTTTCTTATTAATTGTAACTTAGGATATGTATTTTCATCTTAAGAAATAAAGATTATTATTATTATTATTTAATCGTACCCAAAGACTGGAGTTTTGCTTTATATCTGGTTAGACTGCTTTTATATCACAAGCCGGTACGTAATCCTTAACACAGCGCGAGCTGCTAACGGAATACGCGGTGTCTGACATTCGCAGGAATACGGGCTCCGATAAATGATGGCAATCAACTGGCTATTAGTTCATCAAACACTTCATCACTTACCTGAGCCCACAGGGACAAACTGATTTGTAAGTTCCAATAACTTGATGGACTGGGACAAATTTATTCCTTTTTGCATTGTTGGTACTTTCCGAAGGTCCTTGCAGTGACCCGAAACAACTTCCGGTACGCTACATAAACCACTTGGCCTTCGCCAACCTATGCCCAATCGCGCCCGATGAGCGGGACAGATGGTCATTTCCAAGAAGTTTGATGGCTTTTCAAAACACCCGCATCTTGCCAAGATAAGTTCCACTTCAGTTTCAACGCCGGAAAATTTCAAGGACTTTTTGTGTTTTTTTATCTCTTTATTACACTGGGTGAGTGGTATGATGGAAGTCGAAGAACTACTGCGTTCGTCCGCGCCACAAATTCCACCGGCAATATTGAAGAACGAACAAGACATTTTTAATTTGTACTTCCCAGTAATAACCTTGGTTTCATCCGAGGTAAGTGCGTTGTTTATTTAGATCAAAAAGTAACATTTACTTTCCGTGGGAACAATTACCCTATTGGCATCCACGACGACATACAGTCTCACACACGTAATGAAATTAATTAATTATGATCCGATTTCTAATCTGACCTTTTTTTTATTTCTTTACCACTTTTAATAGGAAATTCTGTCATGTTGAAGCAAAGTCTCACATCAGCAACTAAGATAGTTCTACTTATGACTGATTTGACGCAACAGATTTATAATATTTGCGAATTTGATCGTGCGCGACAAATCATGGGAGAGTAAAAGTGTGGTGTTTCCCTCGCTTTTTTCGAGTTAGTTTTTTATGATCGATATAGATACATTTTATATAACGAAGCAAAACGTAAAATGATTTAACCGTCTTAATTGCGATGTCTCTGACCCAAAGTTGGTTTTCTATTTTGGGGTGAGTTGCATGAGCTCACATTGTAAATTTCACTGGCGCTGAATTGTAATTTTCTCGAGTTTTGACCGGCCTTCATTCAAAACTGATAGTAGATCCCAAATAAATGAAACTGCAAACTTAAACCTCAATGACTGGACACTCTTTGGTTAAAATATCAGAAGATTTGAAACACTACCGGTCAGCTTTTTGTCTCGCTGGATATAGATTATTTTTGAGTTTTCAACTAATGAGGAAAGTGTGTTTGCTTAATTGGGGCTCAGTTCGCTCGGAAAGAACAAGAGATAAAAATAATCACTATGTCTTGGCTGAGGAAGAGTCAATATATGCAATTAAAGTTGAGAAAGATTCACAGCGATGCAAACGTCTGTGCAGCAAGGAGCTGAAAAGTGTGAAATTTTGGATTCTCACGGAGTGAAAATTTGAGCTTCCGGTACGATAACCGTTTTTCGTGGTTTTCTGCCGTTAAATAAAATATTTCAAAAAACTAACTTGATTTCCTCTAGTTACTTACCTAGGCCTTCAAACTGACAAAGTCTGAGGGAAATTGATTTTTTGACCCTGGCCACGATTTCTTTGATTTTTAGTGGCAATCACTCTTAATTTCCTTTTGGCCTATGTAATGTCTGAAGGAGATTCATTTCATTCGTCGAGTCCGTCACAGAAACAAAATCCTCTACCAGGTCAGGTCATGGGTTCGAATTCCGAGTTGCTGTTTGCCTCGGTTTCAAACCGAGTCCTGGTGCACAACCATTGAAATGGAAATGAGTGGTGTGTTTTCATGCAGATCAAATTCATTATCATTTGAATGGTTTAGCTCAAAGACTCGTTTTGGAACAGAGGTAAACAGCAACTCGGAAATGGCCTAACTTCAGATGTCAAAAAGACACAGTTGCTTAAATTGTCGACTTAGGTCCGAGGATCACTTCTCTCATTCGTTAATAATCTATATTCTCTACCTGGCCGAGGATCCGATTCCGGCAGGAATCCATCTTGTAGGATTTGTAAAATGCCATTTTTATCGATCGCTGTGACATGTAACGTGTTTACTAAGAATATATGGCCCCAGTTTTTCAAAAAATCTCGTCTTTGTAGCTTCTATTACGCCTACATGAAGGACATTTCACTTCAGGCCATTTCAAACCCTGTGAAGGCGAGATTTTGTTTCGCTCACGGAGCGACTTTATTTAAGTTTTTTAGCCAAAAAATAACACTAAATACACGGGACAGGATAAAGAAAAGGATTGTGGTTCATTGGATGGAAATCGCTGACAAAGTAAGAACATCTTAGCGTGCTTGCTGTACATGTTATCACGCAGAATTTTATCACTCAAAATGTGAATAAATTATATGTTTTTGGAAAGTTTATGTTCTTAGCTTCAACGTGTTGTATTGCTTTCCCCTAATTTTAAATACGTTTTTGAGAAGAAGAAAAAACCTTTTTTTTTTTTTGCAATGGTGGATTTCGCAGGTTTTTTTTTTTGTTAAGACACAGGTAAAGATCTAGATGAAGAAAGATGAAATCGTGCAAACCTGAGAAAGAGCGGTTGGAGGGTAGTGTCGAAAACGATCGCGAAGACCTCGAAAACGAAGACCCCGGCACGTCTGAGATACACATCAAAACTGAAATTTGCGATTACGTGGAAAAATCTCCGCGCGATTAGCCGACATCCCGGCATATTACGATGCCGATGATTTTTTCATATAATCGCGTTCGCACCGGGACAGCCCGGTTAGCCGGGCCAGAGATTTCTAACCACATTACTCCTGGACCATTTTAGAGCAAAATGGCCCACGGAATAGTCCTTTTTTATGTTTAAATAAATGATCAATAAGATAGCAAACCATAAGTCTTCTTTAAATTGTAGAATGGTGAATTTTAATGACAATTTAGCGAGACAAACTTCTTCTGTCCACTCCTTTTTGTTGCTGTTGTCTTTTTTCACATGACATATTCTAAATTTAGTCCAAACCGGGCTGGCTCACTCATGTAATACCGGGCTGAAAGACATCCCGGCAAAGCTGCCGGGCCTGGGGCCCGTTTTTCGAAAGTCTCGAAAACTTTTCGGGCCCGAAAAGCCATTTGTGAAATTGCCAACCGCTTGTTTTGGAAAACCGATCTTTTGACATGTTTTCAAGGTAACAAAAGGCAAAATGACGGTGAAGTTTGACGACTTAAATTCTCTCCGTTCTTGAGATACAGAGGGAATTTCGACACCCAAAAATAGCCCGGAAAGTTTCGGGACTTTCGAGAAACGGGCCCCAGATAGGCTCGTGTTCAGCCGGGCTTGTCGGGTTTGCGGGGATGGGTTTCAGCCCGGTATTACATGAGGTGAGCCTGCCCGGCTTGGGTTAAATTTAGAACAGTCAGTATAAAATGAGGACTGCAGACTGCGAACAGCTATAAAACGCGAACTAGGTATAAAACGAGGACTGCGGACCGGGTATAAAATGCGGACCGGATACAAAACAATGTAAAAAAGGCATGAAGCAACGAAATAGCGATAGGCTGACGACATGAATTGAAGTCCGACATGAGAATGGTGGAAAACGTTTTTCGAGGTATAATTATCAACCATGATGAAATGATACATGAAATGGATCATATATGAACTGCGGATATGAAATCAAATGAAGCTATGATCCTCGCAGTTATGAACGCAATTTTTGCGATTGCGTAGAGAAGCCAGAAAAATTCCGGACTTGAACTGGGCTTGAACCCGTGACCTCGCAATACCGGTGCGACGCTCTAACCAACTGAGCTATGAAGGCACTGGCCTTGAGAGCTGGTCATTTGTGGGTTTATTGATTCATTCCTCACGGGAACATTAGATATATTATGTCTCCTCAAAACGACGATAGCTCACTGAAGGTTTTATTTGAAATTGCAAAACGTTTGTATGTCGTATATATCAGAGGTAAGACACGAAAGTAATTTATGAAATCTTTCGCGGGCCACCAGCTTTATGTTTTAACGGAAATCGAGAAATTTAAAGGACCTCAGTGGGAGATGCTAATTTCTTTTCCTTTTCCTTTTTAAATTCGTGGATTAAAGTACAATTTTGTGATAAATCTCTACTCTTACTTTCTCTAGCCCAGTCGATGTTTTAACTCTCAGTGAGCATTTCTGTGTACGTAACAATGCTTTGACACGGGATAAGAGTTCTCAAACGATTTTTTTTAAATCTGTATCTGGGTCAGTACAAACCTAGTTTCTATACTCCGTTTTTGAAAACTGAGTTTTTGGGTCATTCCTTGTTCGCAGTCCGCGTTTCATACCTGGTCCACGTTTCGTACCCGGTCCGCGGTCCGAGTCCGGTTAGCCGGGAGCCCGGCTCAAATTGCAAAGGTGCAATTTGAAAATTGCAAATGTGTAGCCTGCATAGCAAGCGTTTCCAGTGGGCGAGGAGCGAACTCTATTTTCGGCCGCGCGAGAAAAGGGCGAGGTAAAAGAATATGGAGGTGAGAGGGGAGGCGAAAACATTAAAAATCTTCCACGGATAAAGAAACCAGAATATAAGAAAAAAAGTACTTAATTAGTAGTTTTACATTTGGCGCGCCATACATAAACGATGATATACTTTGGAGTCACCTTGCAAATGGAATTTATTAATATCCCGTGACCGTAGACCGTAGAGTTCTATCTTCTCACCATGTGCCGGTCGATTGGATTGGCCGTTTTTATGCTAGAGACGTTAAAGTCGTCAAGACGCATTTAACGTGTGAGATGTTAAAGCCGTCTGGCATAAAAACGAGACGCAT
Organism: Montipora capricornis; assembly: GCF_036669925.1. Taxonomy (NCBI): domain Eukaryota; kingdom Metazoa; phylum Cnidaria; class Anthozoa; order Scleractinia; family Acroporidae; genus Montipora; species Montipora capricornis. The sequence goes on from NC_090896.1 coordinate 25,856,377, forward strand.
AAAAGTAGACGACCTAACAGAAAAAAACAAACTTTTCCTGAAAAAGACTGAGTTCTATCCTCGGAAGACACTGGAGACGAGGAAACTCGACGCCAAATAAACTTAAAGCGCGCGAGTATACGAACAAAATAAACAGTCCATTACTCGACGTCGCCAAGAAAGGCAAGATATGGAAATACAAATGTTTTTAAAGATGAAAAATCAATCGAGAAAGCGGCTTTTGCAGGATATGGACAAAGAACTAGATGTGGCTCAGGTACTTGCCTTGTGTGTCATAGCTATAAAAAGACCAAGGAAAGGACGAAGCGTGGATGAAGAAAGGAGTTCCTCGTTCCTCGCGACTCCTTCAAATTCTTCTTGGCCGCCAAGTTGTTTAAGCGCTAAGCCTTGATTTCAGGATTAAACGCTAACTCGTGCCAGTCGTCTGTGGACGAGTAAGGGCTAAATGCGTCCCAGTAAGGGCATCCCGTTTTTATACTAGACGAATTTAACGTCGGAGACGTTAAAGTCGTCTGTTAAATACGTCTGCCTTATTTACCGTTTTTATACTAGACGTTAAAGTCGTTTCGAGACGACTTTAACGTCTCTAGCATAAAAATGGCCATTTCAACAGTTAAGTCTACGTGTTGGTGAGAGAAAGGCGGTGCACAAAAAAATGGCACGAATGTTTACTTGTTGATGTTGAGAGTCTTTTGCTTCACCATCGAATTCGAAGAACGCCATTTCTTACCTTCTTTAATCTCTTACTTCTAAATACAGCGGAAGGTGCTTAAACAATTAAGTATAAAAACCAAAAACAGCAATGGCGGCCCACAACCTGGCAAACAGGAATCAAGCCATGTGTGTCACAAAAATTTGGTTTTATCAACGGAGTTGATAATGTAAATTGGCCACCGTACAGAGATTCTAAAAGCTGACGTTTCGAGCGTTAGCCCTTCGTCAGAGCGAATCGAGGGATTATGGGTTACGTGTAGTTTTTATAGTAGAGTAGGAGCTACGCTATTGGTGGTAACATGGCAACGTGAAAAATAGGAATATATTAGTTAAATGAAAAGCGTTCGTTAATACCGTGAGGATTAAGGGTGCCGATTTGAAAGATGAATTTTTGTTCCAGATTCTTGCGGCTTTCCGTCGTACCTAGATGTAGGGAAAGGCCGCAGATAGCCATGTGTTTTTTGGAGTGGTTAGGCAGATTAAAATGGCGAGCGACTGGCTTGGATGCATCCTTGTCATTCTTCTCAACGTCGCGAAGGTGTTCGCGGAATCGGTCACCTAGTCGTCTACCTGTCTCACCAATGTATAATTTATTGCATAACGTGCAGGTTATGCAATAAATGACATTTGCGGAGGTACATGTGAAACGATCGGTGATCTTAACAGATCGCTTAGGTCCCGATATCTTGCTAGTGTTAACAATGAAAAGACAAGTTTTGCATCGTGAGCGCGCGCATTTGAAAGTGCCGGGTTGCTCGTTAGTTTTGAGCGCGCTTCTAACTAAAAGTTGCCTACGTTTTTGTCGCGTTTGAATGAAATAAGTGGAGGTTGCGAAAAGATTCTACCAGTCTCGGGATCATTTTGGAGTAATTTAAAATTACTAAGAATGATGCTTTTGACTGCGTGATTATGAGGATGGAAAGTGAGGGTGAATGGAATTCTGTCATTCTTATCTTTTTGTGACGTTTGTAGTGATGACTGTCGATCAAATTGTTGGGCGCGATGATGGCCCGCTTTGACCACAGAGACAGGATAGCCACGTTTTTCGAAGAACTGGCACATCTCCTCTGATTTGCTGGAAAAATCGGAGTCATCACTACATAGACGTGGAAGTCTAAGAAATTGAGAATAAGGGATGGAGTTCTTGACGTGTGATGGATGTGACGATGAATACAACAAATAACTGTGTGAGTCAGTAGGTTTGTAGTGCACACTAGTACATAGCACGTTGCCTCTAATAGAAACTTTGATATCTAGAAAAGCCAATGAAGTTTCCGAAATTTCCCATGTATATTTAAGAGCCGGATGAAAAGAGTTGACGGAGGTTATAAATTGATCGAGTTCTTCTCTGCTGGATGAAATAGCGCCGATGCAGTCGTCGATGTAACGGCCGTAGAGTTCAGGTTTGGGGCCGTTGTACTGATTAAAAAATTGGTGTTCAACATATCCTACAAAAAGATTGGCATAGCTAGGTCCCATTCTTGTGCCCATCGCTACACCATTAATTTGTTTGTAATAGTTGCCGGCGAATGAAAAACAATTAAGCGTTAAAACTAGTTCGGCAAGGCGGAGGAGCGTTTCCGAGCTAGGTTCTTTGACAGTGCGTTGATCGAAAAAGTGTTTAAGTGCTTGAAGACCTTCGCTATTAGGAATGACTGTGTATAGAGATGTAATGTCCATGGTGAAAATAAGTTTGTCTTGGCCGGAGAAATTGAAATCGCGGAAAATTTGTAGTGCGTGTGTACTGTCTTTGATGTATGATGGCAAAGATTTGACGATAGGCGTCATAATCCTGTCTAAGTAGCTAGAAATGAGTTCGGTGGGGCAACTACAGGCAGAAACGATAGGGCGACCTGGGTTGTTGGGTTTGTGAATTTTAGGCAAGAAGTAAATGCACGAAGTTCTAGGGGTGTTGATGATGAGATTAGTGGCAGTGTCCGGTAATTCTTGATTAACTATAAGATTTTGAATGGTGTCTTTGACAAGTTTTTGATTTTTGGAAGTGTGATCTTTAGGGATTTTAGCATAAAACGAGGTATCTGAAAGTTGCCGCAAAGCTTCTTTTTGGTAAAGGTCGGACCGCCAAACAACTACCGCGCCGCCTTTGTCGGCCGATTTGACAACTATGTCGTTGCGTTTACTAAGATTTTTAAGCGCCGCCCACTCTTCCGAGGAAAGGTTGGAAAATTTAGTGTTGCGATTGAATTTAAGTTTGTGAATGTCGTGACGGCATTTTTTGGTGAAAAAATCTAAAGAGGCAAATTGTCCCTCTGGGGGAGTCCATTTGGATTTGCGAACTAGAAGTGTTTCAAAAATATCTTTATTAGAAGTGTCCGAATCATCCTCTTTGTCGTGAAAAAAGGCTTTTAACTGAACGCGGCGAAGGAATTTTTCGACATCTTGCTTAATAGAAAATTCGTTGGTGCGTTTGGTAATAGGGACAAAATTTAGGCCCTTACTGAGAACAGATTTCTCTGGGTCAGTAAGCGGAAGATTTTCTGGAATTGTAATTACGGTATTATGGCTATGCAATGTAGTGTCGTCGGTAATTTGCGGACCTATTAATTGTTGAAGTTTTAGAGTCTTGGTTTGGTGTAAATGGTCAAACAGTCCAGAATTAAGTTGTCGGATTTTAGCGCGAATCGATTGTACTAAAATTGCTGGACAGATTTTGGAAAGTTCGGAGCGACAATGGAGAATTTGTTTGTCAAGTGACAAACAAATGACAAACACACTTGACAAACAAATTCTTCATTGTCGCTCCGAACTTTCCAAAATCTGTCCAGCAATTTTAGTACAATCGATTCGCGCTAAAATCCGACAACTTAATTCTGGACTGTTTGACCATTTACACCAAACCAAGACTCTAAAACTTCAACAATTAATAGGTCCGCAAATTACCGACGACACTACATTGCATAGCCATAATACCGTAATTACAATTCCAGAAAATCTTCCGCTTACTGACCCAGAGAAATCTGTTCTCAGTAAGGGCCTAAATTTTGTCCCTATTACCAAACGCACCAACGAATTTTCTATTAAGCAAGATGTCGAAAAATTCCTTCGCCGCGTTCAGTTAACAGCCCTTTTTCACGACAAAGAGGATGATTCGGACACTTCTAATAAAGATATTTTTGAAACACTTCTAGTTCGCAAATCCAAATGGACTCCCCCAGAGGGACAATTTGCCTCTTTAGATTTTTTCACCAAAAAATGCCGTCACGACATTCACAAACTTAAATTCAATCGCAACACTAAATTTTCCAACCTTTCCTCGGAAGAGTGGGCGGCGCTTAAAAATCTTAGTAAACGCAACGACATAGTTGTCAAATCGGCCGACAAAGGCGGCGCGGTAGTTGTTTGGCGGTCCGACCTTTACCAAAAAGAAGCTTTGCGGCAACTTTCAGATACCTCGTTTTATGCTAAAATCCTTAAAGATCACACTTCCAAAAATCAAAAACTTGTCAAAGACACCATTCAAAATCTTATAGTTAATCAAGAATTACCGGACACTGCCACTAATCTCATCATCAACACCCCTAGAACTTCGTGCATTTACTTCTTGCCTAAAATTCACAAACCCAACAACCCAGGTCGCCCTATCGTTTCTGCCTGTAGTTGCCCCACCGAACTCATTTCTAGCTACTTAGACAGGATTATGACGCCTATCGTCAAATCTTTGCCATCATACATCAAAGACAGTACACACGCACTACAAATTTTCCGCGATTTCAATTTCTCCGGCCAAGACAAACTTATTTTCACCATGGACATTACATCTCTATACACAGTCATTCCTAATAGCGAAGGTCTTCAAGCACTTAAACACTTTTTCGATCAACGCACTGTCAAAGAACCTAGCTCGGAAACGCTCCTCCGCCTTGCCGAACTAGTTTTAACGCTTAATTGTTTTTCATTCGCCGGCAACTATTACAAACAAATTAATGGTGTAGCGATGGGCACAAGAATGGGACCTAGCTATGCCAATCTTTTTGTAGGATATGTTGAACACCAATTTTTTAATCAGTACAACGGCCCCAAACCTGAACTCTACGGCCGTTACATCGACGACTGCATCGGCGCTATTTCATCCAGCAGAGAAGAACTCGATCAATTTATAACCTCCGTCAACTCTTTTCATCCGGCTCTTAAATATACATGGGAAATTTCGGAAACTTCATTGGCTTTTCTAGATATCAAAGTTTCTATTAGAGGCAACGTGCTATGTACTAGTGTGCACTACAAACCTACTGACTCACACAGTTATTTGTTGTATTCATCGTCACATCCATCACACGTCAAGAACTCCATCCCTTATTCTCAATTTCTTAGACTTCCACGTCTATGTAGTGATGACTCCGATTTTTCCAGCAAATCAGAGGAGATGTGCCAGTTCTTCGAAAAACGTGGCTATCCTGTCTCTGTGGTCAAAGCGGGCCATCATCGCGCCCAACAATTTGATCGACAGTCATCACTACAAACGTCACAAAAAGATAAGAATGACAGAATTCCATTCACCCTCACTTTCCATCCTCATAATCACGCAGTCAAAAGCATCATTCTTAGTAATTTTAAATTACTCCAAAATGATCCCGAGACTGGTAGAATCTTTTCGCAACCTCCACTTATTTCATTCAAACGCGACAAAAACGTAGGCAACTTTTTAGTTAGAAGCGCGCTCAAAACTAACGAGCAACCCGGCACTTTCAAATGCGCGCGCTTACGATGCAAAACTTGTCTTTTCATTGTTAACACTAGCAAGATATCGGGACCTAAGCGATCTGTTAAGATCACCGATCGTTTCACATGTACCTCCGCAAATGTCATTTATTGCATAACCTGCACGTTATGCAATAAATTATACATTGGTGAGACAGGTAGACGACTAGGTGACCGATTTCGCGAACACCTTCGCGATGTTGAGAAGAATGACAAGGATGCATCCAAGCCAGTCGCTCGCCATTTTAATCTGCCTAACCACTCCAAAAAACACATGGCTATCTGCGGCCTTTCCCTACATCTAGGTACCACGGAAAGCCGCAAGAATCTGGAACAAAAATTCATCTTTCAAATCGGCACCCTTAATCCTCACGGTATTAACGAACGCTTTTCATTTAACTAATATATTCCTATTTTTCACGTTGCCATGTTACCACCAATAGCGTAGCTCCTACTCTACTATAAAAACTACACGTAACCCATAATCCCTCGATTCGCTCTGACGAAGGGCTAACGCTCGAAACGTCAGCTTTTAGAATCTCTGTACGGTGGCCAATTTACATTATCAACTCCGTTGATAAAACCAAATTTTTGTATACTACTTCCCCACCGACGCAGCACCACAGTTTCTTTAGAAACTACCCCTTCATTCATGTGTGTCACAGCTTTCTAGGCTGTGTTGTGATTCGCTTTAATATACTATCCATTCTGATTGGCTACGAGTGAGTGATAATTTGATACAGATTCTCACCAAAACTCGTGGATAAAGGGACATTTTACCAACTGAGCCAAACAGTCAGCGGGAAAAGGATTGTTTGCATTTTAATTTGAAAATAAATAAAAACTGCACCATCCTTTTGAGAAATTTAAATTTTTGCTTTGATGAATTCGTCATAAAGAGGGTTCCACACAAACTTTTGAATTCGATTTTATTTCTGGTTGTCATATCTTTGCATCTACTGCACTGGTGCTGGCTATTCCAAATGTACATTTAACGAACAGGGAATTAAGAACACTTATTTTTTCTCTTGAGCTGCTTGGAATTGATTAATAGACCGAATGCATAAATGGCGGCCAAAAATGTATTATTTTGTTTATGTGCTAATGAGATTCACTAGCCTCGCTCTCAAGCAACATTTCTTTTATATTTTGGCAACGCAAACGAGAATAGTGAGACTAATTAGTACATAAACAAAAGAATATTTTTTTTGGCTGCCACTTATGCGTTCGGTCAAAACTGCATGTGCTTATCACCTCCGAGTTAACCAATCATAACGCGCGAAAATTACTTTGCACTTTCTGATTTTGGGTCCTTTCGTGATTTTTTTTTCTGAAGAATCAACCTCTTTGATTTGCTTTTGATTTGTAGCTTTATAAACTGAGAAATGAATTGAGTAACTTGGAAGCACAAAATACAAGCCACAATAACGAGTCACATTAACCAAAACGAAAAGAACGAAAAATACTCTGACAGCGACACCCAAAGGACTGTTGAATTGACACTACTCGTGTAAACCAAAACAAGCTGCGTTTCTAACGAGCATAAACTTTCCAAAAATCATTAGCAGATAATATATTCTCATTAATTTTACTATCGCATTCAAACCTGCCTGAAAATTCGTCATTATAAGCAAGCAGCCAGACAGCCACATTTACGTAAAAAGCAGGGTGATTATATAATCTGCCTTCATTAATGTTTTGATGACTCCATTTACCAACGTTGTACTTGCCGCCCTCTTTTCCCCACTCATGACATTTTTCGGCTAGGCGAGAGTTATCGTCATTCATTTTGACAAAAGAGCCACAAGCGTAAGGCAAAACATCCGTCTGACCACTGAAGTACTGGACGACAGCTTCACCCGAACTGTTAGCAGCAGTGGTGATGTGGAATGTGCGCCCAGTTGTCTGTTTCTTGCAGTGGAATCTCAGTTGAGTGAAATTCATGTGTGTTCTCAGCTGATTCATGGCAGTTTTGGTAAGAAGCATCTGGTTGCTCGCTATTCCACGGTATGAAGTCTTAAGTGGCGCTTGAGTGGGAGGTGTTGAATTCTCCATCACAACTTTGGAAACAAGTAGCCAGCCCCCTGGAATCAGAGTAAAAGTGTAAGGTTTTCCTTAAACCGAAATACTAAAACACACGTCGAATACACTGGGCGCTTTGTACAGCGGCCCATGCTCTAACCGTTAATTCATTGTGGGAACGAACTGCAAATAAAGCTCCCGTTGACATTAGTTCTCCTTAGTGTTTGTTTACCTTAACTAGTTGGTCAAA
>NC_090896.1:25869081-25874081 GCF_036669925.1 Montipora capricornis
TTGATTATCAAGGAAAGTTTGCTGCAAAAAGTAAACTTTCTACCTGCAAAAACACTGCTGGAGTCACGCGAATTAGTATATAGTGTTAAAGTGTAAACTCTCTTTCTCGTAGTCACGTGATAGACCACGTGACATACATTATTGAAAATGTTATGCAATAAAGATGCTTTTATTACTCTGATCATTACTAAAGACTGTTTATCTTGAAAACTAAAATTTTTACCTGAAAAAACAATTGTTTTATTTCAGCCTCGTTTTCATACTGGCTAGAATTATGTGAATTTGGCCACGCTCATTTATCCTCTTAGAAAGGCGATTCGTCGCTGGCCCTATATCAGAAAATGATCAGTACCTATAATTGCATCATTCTGCTAAGTTTCATGCTTTTATCAAAAAGCAAACGATTTTTGGCTTAACAGCTGGACTAAAAAATCATCGTGTACACGCTTCTCAACAAGAGCTCAATATGAAAATGTCGAAACGGTGCATTCTCGCTACTGAAATTAATGACTGCGATGGAAATTGTTAGCCTCGGTAGATGAAATAACGAGATGATATTTTGCAATGGTTACTCGGGGATACTCGGAAAAAAACCTGAGTGCTCCTTTGCGGGAGACGAACTCTCCTAGTAAAGCATCCGAACTAGTCATCGAAAGGTTGAGCAAATTCTTTGTTCCATTTTAATTATTTCACTTTGAGCGTTTTGGTAAGTGCACGTAATCCTTACCGACTAAAAGGACGTTGTTTTCCCTTCCGATAGGTTCAACCTGCCTTCCTAGCACTGAATGAGTTAGTTGTGCCAGTTTAAAATAATTTCTTGCAGTATACTGGTTTAAAAACAGTCTGCACTATACTGATCAATTGATTGTTAACGAAGCTTTTAGTTGTGTAGCTTAAATACGTGAAGTTCCATAGCGATTAAGGGAAAGTGATTGATCAAACTACACAAAATGAACTGACTGCCGTGACAGAGCTAGCCCGCGAATACAGCCGACTGTCAGTCGGCTGTATTCGCGGGGTATGATAGATCCCTTTCAAATTAACACCCCTGAAGAAAGAATTTTTTTTGCAGAAAATCGAGTATTCATTGACCCTTTTTTCAGCAAACTCTACCTGGAGCCTATGATAACAAATACTTGGAAACTTACGTGTACATTTTCGTCCATCTCCAAAAAATCCCTCGTTGCATGTGCAATTATATGAGCCTTCGATGTTGGTACAGTTTGCTTCACGGCTACAGTTGTTCTTGTCCTCTGAACACTCGTCGACATCTACGTACAAATGGTAAAAGCCAAAAAGGCGGACTAAACACTTTTTTCAGTTAAACTAACGGAGGGCGACAAAAGGCATTTTCTAAGGTCGCTTTCCGTTTGACAGAACTGACCGGCCACACCGGGCATCTGGAAGGGCTAACTCTACAATGACATCATTTAAAGATTTTAAGAAAGCCATAAAGGAAACGAACTTTTAGTTACAGTTTTAGTTAGTGTATTGTAGTAGTTTTAATTATAACTTAACTGATTTTTGTATTTTTCTTTATTAGCTCAATAGAGCTACTCTGATAATTCGAGTGGAAATAAAGTGTATGTATGTATGTATGTATGTATGTATGTATGTATGTATGTATGTATGTATGTATGTATGTATGTATGTATGTATGTATGTATGTATGTATGTATGTATGTATGTATGTATGTGTGTGTCTGTGTGTATGTATGTATGTATGTATGTATGTATGTATGTGTGTGTGTGTATGTATGTATGTATGTATGTATGTAGAACGCCTTCAAATTAACACACTTCGATGATGATGTATACTCTTCCATGAAGAATGCGAGGGATTATCTTTCAAGTGTTTATTGAAATTGTTGCATTTTATTTGGAAAGTGACTGATAGGTGTGGCCGGCCAGTTCTGACAAAAGAAAATCACCCTAAGACACGATTTATATCTGCTAAAGTTTACGGTGCTACGCACCTTACCGTTGCCACTCGAGGAAGTTTTTGATTAAAATTTGACATCTTTTTGACAACTTCCATATCAGATGGTCAATCAGAATGCGCAGGTGAATGGGCGGAGTAATAGGCATTTACCGGCGACAATTTGCCGCCGGTTTAACCCGAGCGCTATTTCAAATCTTTTACATCGGTTTGTCGATTCCCTCACCAAAATCCGGGGTTGACTGACAATGAACGAACATCGGAATACTTGTAAGCTTCCCTTTTTGATATATTTTGAAGTTTACATGTATATTTACAATAAATTGTCACTTTGCTGATGTTCAATCACGGCAAAACATCGACAGTGGAATACACGACAACGGTCGTTCTTTGCCTACGATGTACAGGGACAGAACATTAGGCCTGCATCACGAGGGGCTCAGTGAACGTCAAGTTGCTCGAGAGGCCCGTGTGAGTCATATCTACGTCGGGAAAGTCATCAAACGTTACGACGAGTCGAATACAGATCTCAGAGCCCAAAGGAGCCATTTCGTAAAACCCAAAGGAGATCAAACTGTTTCTGAATATATTGAATGTTGTAGACTCATGAACCCTAGCATTTATGGAAGTGAAATCAGACAGAGATTACTTCTTGATGGCGTCGTTCACCCAGCAGAAATCCCCAGCGTCTCACAAATAAACAGAGTTTCACATACACAACATGCAATTACAAGGAAGAGAATAACAGTTGATCCACGCGAATCAACAACACCCAGCGCGACGGAAGCAGTGGATGCTTTCCTTAACGAAATTTCGAACTTTAAGGCACCAAAGTTACATTTTTTCGACGAATCTAGTGTGGTGAAAACAACAGGAAATAGAAAGTATGGCAGTGTGGGGCATCAAGAACATCTGAGATTCAGGTTTGTATCTGACTGGAAGGTTAAATCGTTGTAGTCTTGGAAGCATCCTTTGAAGACGGAATGGAGCTGATAACAGAGACTTGTTAAATAATGATTCTTAAGGCTTGTGGTTCGTTTCTACTGAAATATTCTCTCTACTCGCCAGATACAGGCTGAACCTTTTGCAAGCAAAAACTATCGCCAGGCAGTCTGTCTGAGAGAGTTCTAGACGCGAAGGATACTGGCTGTCTACCTTAAAGAAGGACGTCTCCAAGCCCTTTATCACTAGTGTCCGTCTGAATGGTGACTTCTTCTATGTCGTAAAACTATAGCACTGTGGAATGATACAGAACAACCAAGTGCTGCATGGTGGCGAAATCTTCATCATGTTGCTTTGCCCAGATGAACTTGGATTGGTTCGTTGTAAACTCTCTCAGCGGTTATGTCACAACTGAAAGCTTGGGAAGAAATTTAGAGAGGTAGTTGACAAAGCCAAGACAGGTAAGCACTTCAGATTTAGGTTTCGGCATGTTCCTGATGGCAATGACTTTATCTGGATCTGGTTTTAGTCCATCTGTAAAAATAACATGGCCAATCAATTTAACTTCTGCTTGCCGCAGCTTGACTATCGACTTGTTTGGCTCGTTCCAGTAAACGAGCAACATTCTGATCGTGATCCAGAGGGGCTTCTTCGTCAGTTTCACTATAACTAACCACAAGGATATCATCTCTGATGACTTTTACACCTAGCAATTCTGCAAGGCACTCTTGTCACCTGCTTACGAAGACTTCTGGGACAAACGTATGCCAAACGGTATCTTCCAGGGGTTTTCAGAAAGTTGTTAACTTGCTACACTCTTTATCGCGGCTAACTTGATATTAAATTCCAGTCTTTGCGTCAAGAAAGAACGGAAGATTCTAGCTCTATTGCGCTCAGGTAAAGTTCCTCTAGTGTTGGCATTTGGAACTTGGGACGCTGAATGACCAGGTCAAATTCGAATCTTCTGAAGTTTGCATACTACCATTATACTACTAATACACTCACAGGGCTCAAGTGCTTTCTTAATTTTATTTTTTCTTTTAATTCCACGATCGTCTTCTTTATATCCATTTGTAGTATGACTGGCGCACGGAGAGGGTAACGTTAGACTGGTGTAAAACTCTTACCAACCACAATTTTTGCCTCTCCCATATGCCCTAGTTCAGGCATTGAAAACTTAACGATATTTGCGTAAAAGGTCTTCCTTGGAGACGCAGGTTTCAACTGGACTCTCTTTCATTTGGCTAGCACTTTCAGGGACTGAAATATTGAGTTGGATGAGTTGTTGTTTGTCAGAAGTCCAGGCTGATAGCAAGGGCTTACACTTGTGTTCAGTGACTTGAAACTCCAGAGTCTGCCTTTCGCCGCTGTGCAAGAATAGTAGGAACTTTCACCGGAGGGTTTTAATGTTGATGTACCAAAAAACTTTCGCTTAAAAGAGGAGTTCTTCATAAGTGGTTCTCCGACCTGTGCAATGGCGGAAAGGTCATCCAAGCTGAGTACATTGCATGCAGCTCCAGTATCTAATTGACATGCTACAGGAGCCTATGAGTAGGGGCTTGCCTCTCCCATACAAAGCCTATGAGTCACACTTTGCGCTTACCTTTCAATTTTTAGAACGCCACGAGTTCTTGGGCTCTCCACGCACTGTTTTAAAGACGTTCCGCTAATTGTTTGTGCGCAACTTTTACTGCGCAGGTAACGCGACTGTAATATGTCACGCATTGCTTCAAGCTTTGGTTAAGATCTTATGGCGACTAAAAAGGCCGGGCAAAAATTCCCAAGAAATGGCACATTTATTTCCAATTCGTCATGAAACGTTAAAGAGAAAGGACCGGGAGGCTAGAAAAGGTCCCAAATCGAGTAGTCACTGAAAGTTTAGAAACTAGTTAGTTTTAGTCAGCGCCGTAGCGAAAATTTAATGGGGTTGGTTCTTTTAAATGTTTTTATTACGCTACGAACTTCTTAGTTCAAAATTAATGCATGTTTTTTAAGTTTTTATTCCTTTACTTCCATGCAAATAAAGAAGAAGTATATTTTCTTCCTCATCCACTTAAATAGTGAGGACCTACGAGGAAACGGCCAGAGATATATGTTACAAAAACACACCCTAGAAGAA
>NC_090896.1:25884081-25896581 GCF_036669925.1 Montipora capricornis
TTTTCGGCCTTTTTCAGCATCTTGAATTAAGAAAAGCTAGAAACATGCCAAGTGGTTCAACTGAAGCCCTGATTAACACAAAAAGCAAAATTCAGCCCAAGTAAGGACTTCCTGGAATGTAAGATGAACATCAGCGTACGCAGCTTTTTGCGTGTCGTTTTGGAGGCCTGATACCGAAAATACACTGCCAGCGGTTGTATAAGGCATTCAAGCTGCTATTCTCGAAAAGAAAAGAATGATAATAATCTTAATAAGTAACGCTTAATCTTTCTGTCGACATTTACAAGTTAATCTGTAAAATTAAAAACCAAAACCACATTCGGACACTGTAGTTTAAATCTGGGCGTGGTCTGTATCATGTGGCCTTCCCTTACCTTGACAAGCCATTGTCAATTACACATGTCATAAGCACCTGTTGTCATGCTCAAATATTTAAATTTTCTAATTGCACTTTAACTTCTTTTCCTGAGTCTTTGAAAAGGAATCCTACCATAACCAGTGCATCTTACCGTCCACTGATGATAATGCAGCATACTCTGTTCATATGAGCCCACCACTTAATTTCACAGACTATTCCCCTGCTGGAACTGCGAAAATGGCGCGTTCGATTCTCTTAAAATAAATGTACTCCGTACTCTGGTAGTTAAGGCGGAGAGACAGCCATAAGCCAATAGGGACCTTAAGAACCGACGACGAGTTCGTGGACAACGACGATAAGAAGTGTAAATACACCTCGAGTGCCCTTTGCGCATGACAACACTGTTGCAATTTTGCCGTTGAGGAGTTAACGTAAGTGTTTTTGTCTCCTTTCTCCATATTTTATGGCTCTGTTGTAAATATAGGCCATGTAATTAAATTTGTTCTCGTTTTATGTTTCTTCGAAGCTGCTTTTTTTTCGCTTTAATTGAAAGTTCCTTTCATTTTACATTGTATTTGTAGAGTCGCAAGCATGAAAAGATGTCTCAAGGCGGGAAAACAACAAAGAATATGTACGTACAATAATTTGCATTCTTTGCAGCGAATTTTATCCTTTTGGAGTAATCTTGTTAATAATCAAATGGCATAGTAGTTTGTTTCGTGCATGCTTTGGTTTCACAATTTCAAATACATTTGAATTCAATGTTGATCTCTGATTTGATTTAAGGTGGAGGAGAAATACTTCAGTAAATATTATTTATTACTAGATCACTTCCACGTTGTATGTACTAGAATTCATTTATATTCCTACCGAAGAAGATCATGTCGAACAAACCCGCATGTGTGGTAGTTGTATTGTGCAAGATCAGATATTCGAAGATGCTTCAATGGGTTTAACTGCTAATATCGCAAATGTCAACTGATCTTTGTTTATGCTGTTAAAATTCTGGAAAAGTCATAAAAATTTCCTCAATCGGATGAAAAACAGCAGCACTCCTTTGCACCAAACTCTTACTGAGCGTATTGTTGACGAATCTCACACTGTTGAGAAAGGGTTAAAGGTTTGTTTGTTTTTCTTTACTTTGTTTAATTATTCTGAGAACAAGATGTTGGCCGAACACTAAGGATTATTGTACACGCGAAAGGTTCTTTATGTTTCTCGTTTGTCAATTACAGTTGAAGTCGACAGACTGTCTTCATTGTCTATATAGTCTCATATATTTAACATTTACTAGAACATTAATAAATCCAACAGTTTCATTGTGTGCTTGAAAGTTCTCCTTATTGGTGGCAATAAACCATTGTTACAGTTCTGTGCTCAGTTACCAGGACTTTGAATAAAAGCAAGGCTGGAGATGACCTTGCTTTGATACAAACCTCACTACTTTTCTTATGTAATAGTAATAGTGATTTACATGAGAAAAGCAACGAGTTGTGTGTCAAAGCGGGGTCAACTCAAATTATTCTCAGACCCAGGACAGTGCAAGGCACAACCTTAGCAGGGCCGTAGCCAGAAAAAAAAAATATGACTGAGGCAATGTCCATGATTAAATTCTCTTCGTAGGTGTTTATGATGAGTACATTTTAAACAGGACGCTGCAATAACGCTTTATTTTAAAATATCACGAAAAAATGACTGAGGCAAGTGCCTCGGTCTGCCTCATACTGGCTACGGCCCTGCTTAGAACTGACACATAATAAAATATGGACTTTGTCTTATCATCAAATGAAACTTTATATATATTGAGTTTATTTAGGTGGAATGGTGCACAAGTAAATATCTGACCCAAAAAAACATATTTGCCATTTTTGGACGCTAAAATGGTGGGTTCGGGAAAACGGCCATAAATTCCCTTAAACATGAGATATCGATAAAGAAATTTAGGGACAAACACACCTTGCATAGGGCTATAAACCGGATAAATTGTAGGTTGAAAAAGTGTAAGAATTTCGCAATGGATAATTATGTGCCTAGCCTTACATACGTATGATGGTGGCAATCTGGCCTTATATCACATAAGGATTCCCAATTGCATAAATCCTTATGTGATATAAGGCCAGATTGCCACCATCATTTTGATGCTAGCGGGACTTCAAACGCGATGTTTGACGAGTTAGCCGAAAGGTCTCTGATGAGTCCCTTGGCTGGGATGAAACAGGTTTCTTTGAGAAATAACATGCGCGCAATGGGTATATTACCTTTGCAAACGGCAACATGGCCTTAAAATTACTTGCCGAATTGGACTTTAGATGACATCGATCATAAAAAGTGTACGTTTTTACGGCATATTCTTTAGGCGTTCAAAAGAGCGATTCTTAAATTAAGGCGGAAAGAGAGTGAACTGGGTGAACTTTATTAATGACGGAAATATCCATCGGTTGCCAGTGGTTTTAACGACTTAAAACTGATTGTTAAAACCACATGTCGCACATCTGGGCAGAACATTGAAAATACCATAAACAAACCGTCCAACGCTTTTGTCCTCATTTTCAATTTTTTTTTGGTGGTGGGAGGGTCAAATTTGAAAGGAGACAAGAAGTTACAAAAGTGGTGACAATACGTCTAGAGAGAGGGAGGGAGGGAGAGAGAGAAATCGAAAATAATGCCTATGCAAATTTTTGGGGGATAAACAACAGGTATTATGGGATTTGAGAAAGTAGAAAGTAACCAAGAGTCCATTACCCAAGAGTAAAGTTTTGCGTTAAAATAAAAATATCCACCAAATCGGCGAACTCGATGTTGTATCCAATTCAAATTTCCCGGTTTTAAGATTCTTTGTGCATTGTATTTGCTTTATAACTTGGTTTAAAACTAAAAACTTTGCTGATGCTAATTGACTCTTGTTATAACAAAAGCAGTGCTAGTTACAGACTGGCAGTGGCATTAACCAGCAAAGACCATGCATGAAAATGACAACGACAGCAGACAGGGAAATGGCACTTAAACGGGAAAGAACTGAAATTACAATGGTATAACAACGGATAAGCCAATATCAAGGAAAATTGTAGCGACAAATGTAATTATTTTAATTTACTGAAAGGGAAACAAAACAGCCAATAAAAATCACAATAGCGGTGACTTGAATGGCATGTACATGGGAAATGGCGATGGCACAAAAATCAGTTTGGATTGCTATAATTTCAGTAGTCTTTAGTTAGCTCCTTCACACATTTTGTAAAACAAAACAAAAAAAATGTATAAAACTAAAAGATAGCATTTACCAAGAGATCTTCATCAATTTCTTTCAATTTCTTTTCGTGAGCTCGGAACACTGCGCTTTTTATGTGTTGTGATTGGTTAGCTCTGAGGTGATAAGAAAGTAATAATTTATTCGGTACCTAGCAGCCAAACAGTATATATTCTTGCCTGAGCAGTTTCGTCCGTCTCCAACATATCCCTCCTTACAAGTGCAGTTATATGAACCATTGGTGTTGTTGCACACGGCGACATGGCTGCAGTTATGTTTTCCTGTTATACACTCGTCGATATCTGGGATGACATCCAACAAATTATAATTAGTAAAATATATTTTTACTTTCAATTGGAAATAAGTCACTGTCCACGTAATCGTTAGACACTGTATTTTGTTCTCATGCCTTTCTCTAAACGCAGCTTTATGCGAGTGGAGTATGTAATAATAATAATAATGATAATGATAATGATAATAATAATAATAATAATAATAATAATAATAATAATAATAAGAAGAGGAAGAAGAAGAATAAGAATAAGAATAAGAATAAGAATAAGAATAATAATAATAATAATAATAATAATAATAATAATAACATTGTTCACCCTGTGCCTCAACCCTATTGCTTGGAAGTTGAGAGCCACAAGCGTGAGGAGTTTAGATTGCTATAATTTCAGTAGTCTTTAGTTAGCTCCTTCACACATTTTGTAAAAAAACAAAAAAACAAAAAACAAATGTATAAAACTAAAAGATAGCATTTACTAAGAGATCTTCATCAATTTCTTTCAATTTCTTTTCGTGAGCTCGGAACACTGCGCTTTTTATGTGTTGTGATTGGTTAGCTCTGAGGTGATAAGAAAGTAAAAATTTATTCGGCACCAAGCAGCCAAACAGTATATATTCTTGCCTGAGCAGTTTCGTCCGTCTCCAACATATCCCTCCTTACAAGTGCAGTTATACGAACCATTGGTGTTGTTGCACACGGCGACATGGCTGCAGTTATGTTTTCCTGTTAGACACTCGTCGATATCTGGGATGACATCCAACAAATTATAATTAGTAACATATATTTTTACTTTCAATTGGAAATAAGTCACTGTCCACGAAATCGTTAGACACTGTATTTTGTTCTCGTGCCTTTCTCTCAACGCAGCTTTATGCGGGTGGAGTATGTAATAATAATAATCATAATAATAATAATAATAATAATAATAATAACATTGTTCACCCTGTGCCTCAACCCTATTGCTTGGAAGTTGAGAGCCACAAGCGTGAGGAGTTTAGATTGCTATAATTTCAGTAGTCTTTAGTTAGCTCCTTCGCACATTTTGTAAAAAAACAAAAAAACAAAAAACAAATGTATAAAACTAAAAGATAGCATTTACTAAGAGATCTTCATCAATTTCTTTCAATTTCTTTTCGTGAGCTCGGAACACTGCGCTTTTTATGTGTTGTGATTGGTTAGCTCTGAGGTGATAAGAAAGTAAAAATTTATTCGGCACCAAGCAGCCAAACAGTATATATTCTTGCCTGAGCAGTTTCGTCCGTCTCCAACATATCCCTCCTTACAAGTGCAGTCATACGAACCATTGGTGTTGTTGCACACGGCGACATGGCTGCAGTTATGTTTTCCTGTTAGACACTCGTCGATATCTGGGATGACATCCAACAAATTATAATTAGTAACATATATTTTTACTTTCAATTGGAAATAAGTCACTGTCCACGAAATCGTTAGACACTGTATTTTGTTCTCGTGCCTTTCTCTCAACGCAGCTTTATGCGGGTGGAGTATGTAATAATAATAATCATAATAATAATAATAATAATAATAATAATAATAATAACATTGTTCACCCTGTGCCTCAACCGTATTGCTTGGAAGTTGAGAGCCACAAGCGTGAGGAGTTTCGATTGCTATAATTTCAGCAGTCTTTAGTTAGCTCCTTCACACATTTTGTAAAAAAACAAAAAAACAAAAAACAAATGTATCAAACTAAAAGATAGCATTTACCAACAGATCTTCATCAATTTCTTTCAATTTTTTTTTGTGAGCACGGAACACTAAGCTTTTTATGTGTTGTGATTGGTTAGCTCTGAGGTGATAAGAAAGTAATAATTTATTCGGCCCCTGACAGCCAAACAGTATATATTCTTGCCTGAGCAGTTTCGTCCGTCTCCAACATATCCCTCCTTACAAGTGCAGTTATATGAACCATTGGTGTTGTTGCACACGGCGACATGGCTGCAGTTATGTTTTCCTGTTAGACACTCGTCGATATCTGGGATGACATCCAACAAATTATAATTAGTAACATATATTTTTACTTTCAATTGGAAATAAGTCACTGTCCACGTAATCGTTAGACACTGTATTTTGTTCTCATGCCTTTCTCTAAACGCAGCTTTATGCGAGTGGAGTATGTAATAATAATAATAATGATAATGATAATAATAATAATAATAATAATAATAATAACAATAATAATAATAATAAGAATAATAATAATAATAATAATAATAATAATATTAATAATAACATTGTTCACCCTGTGCCTCAACCCTATTGCTTGGAAGTTGAGAGCCACAGGCGAGAGGAGTTTGGATTGCTATAATTTCAGTAGTCTTTAGTTAGCTCCTTCACACATTTCTTAAAAAAAAAAAAAAAAAACAAATGTATAAAACTAAAAGATAGCATTTACCAAGAGATCTTCATCAATTTCTTTCAATTTCTTTTCGTGAGCTCGGAACACTGCGCTTTTTATGTGTTGTGATTGGTTAGCTCTGAGGTGATAAGAAAGTAATAATTTATTCGGCACCTAGCAGCCAAACAGTATAAATTCTTGCCTGAGCAGTTTCGTCCGTCTCCAACATATCCCTCCTTACAAGTGCAGTTATATGAAGCATTGGTGTTGTTACACACGGCGACATGGCTGCAGTTATGTTTTCCTGTTAGACACTCGTCGATATCTGGGATGACATCCAACAAATTATAATTAGTAACATATATTTTTACTTTCAATTGGAAATAAGTCACTGTCCACGAAATCGTTAGACACTGTATTTTGTTCTCGTGCCTTTCTCTAAACGCAGCTTTATGCGGGTGGAGTACGTAATAATGATAATAATAATACATAATAATAATAATAATAATAATAATAATAATAATAATAACATTGTTTACCCTGTGCCTCAACCCTATTGCTTGGAAGTTGAGAGCCACAAGCGTGAGGAGTTTGGATTGCTATAATTTCAGTAGTCTTTAGTTAGCTCCTTCACACATTTTGTAAAAATACAAAAAAACAAAAAACAAATGTATAAAACTAAAAGATAGCATTTACCAAGAGATCTTCATCAATTTCTTTCAATTTCTTTTCATGAGCTCAGAACACTGCGCTTTTTATGTGTTGTGATTGGTTAGCTTTGAGGTGATAAGAAAGTAATAATTTATTTGGCACCTAGCAGCCAAACAGTATATATTCTTGCCTGAGCAGTTTCGTCCGTCTCCAACATATCCCTCCTGACAAGTGCAGTTATATGAACCATTGGTGTTGTTGCACACGGCGACATGGCTGCAGTTATGTTTTCCTGTTAGACACTCGTCGATATCTGGGATGACATCCAACAAATTATAATTAGTAACATATATTTTTACTTTCAATTGGAAATAAGTCACTGTCCACGAAATCGTTAGACACTGTATTTTGTTCTCGTGCCTTTCTCTAAACGCAGCTTTATGCGGGTGGAGTATGTAATAATGATAATAATGATAATAATGATGATAATAATAATAATCATCATCATCATGATCATCATCATCATCATCATAATAATAATAATAATAATAATAATAATAATAATAATAATAATAAAATCATTGTTCACCCTGTGCCTCAACCCTATTGCTTGGAAGTTGAGAGCCACAAGTGTGAGCAGTTTGGATGGCTATAATTTCAGTAGTCTTTAGTTAGCTTCTTCACACATTTTGTAAAAAAACAAAAAAAAAAAAAAACAAATGTATAAAACTAAAAGAGAGCATTTACCAAGAGATCTTCATCATTTTTTTTCAATTTCTTTTCGTGAGCTCGCAACACTGCGCTTTTTATGTGTTGTGATTGGTTAGCTCTGAGGTGATTAGAAAGTAATAATTTATTCGTAGCCTACGTAGCAGGGCGGTTTTTTGTCGAGGCGGGCGCACGAGCGGCGAAGCCACGAAATTCGCGCACGAAACACGCGAGAACGAGCAGCGAAGCCGCGAGCAAAATAAAAACCGCTTGCCCGGATACTGCCGCCCCCTTCACATCATTTTGACACCAGCGTGACAACTTGTCCGGTTTCAATTTCCCCAGCCAATCATAGGCTTGATAGTAATATGAAACTTCGCGAAAGTGTGGCGCGTTTGGCAAGAAATCAAAACAAATCCTCATGCTCTTTCGTCTTTTTCGATGGCTACGAAGGGCGATACGCCGAAAAAGCCTGCCAATGTTCAACGGGCTATTTCAAGCGTCAATGATAATTGCAGATTGTGTTGTTGTCCGCTAAAGATTAAATACGGAGAATTAAAAAAAATTCGTATATTTTAACGCAAAACCTTTTCAAGGTCTCGAAGTGCGAAAGGATGCATACAAGGTCTGACTTTGGCAGAACTCTGTTCACATATTGGACTGGAAATTGAAAAATCAGACACGTTCTCTGATCGAGTATGTCATGCCGGTGTTAGGAATATACGGAACGCATTTGATTTCCACACCTTCATCGCCTCAAACTTGAAAAGAGAGAAGGATAACTCGGCTGTGATGGAAGTTGATGACCATTCTGGTAGATTCAAGCGTCTTTTGCCAACAACTATTTCATCGCCAGATAGAAGTCCTTAAGCCAGAAAAGGGAAAAAAAGCAACTGGACAAAAATCATCAGCGAAAAAATCCTTAAGTTTTAAAGATGTTTCGAGCTCTGTGGTTAACACTGACAGCAATCACAACGAACTCTCTACTTTAAACACAGCGGATGACTCACCTCAGGAAGCTGGCGAACTTTTTCTCTCATATCTAAACGTGAAGACTTACTTGAAAGTTCAAGCACCGAAGCTAAAGTGGTAATTGTTAACCCGGGTGGTCACGTTGAAACGTTCAGCTCGTTTCATGATAAGACGAAATCGATAATAGTAAATCTGTACAGAAAAAAAAAGGAAAACGGTTGCGAATTTGACATTCTGTGTGTGATTCGTCGACCACAATCGCCGACACGGCTCGATGTAGAGCACTGTCTTCTTTTAAAGCGGGAAGGAATGCCTTTTCTAACACCGTCTCAGCGGAGCAATAGAGAAATTGAGGTGGACTCTCTCGAACCGCATTCAGTGCTTCCGTCGTAAGTTCCATTGCCGTGCAGTTCAGCGACAACATTTCGGAAATCTGGTCGTCTATAATACTTTTCAACGGGGCAATGACGATCACACACGTTTTCGATGAAGAGATTTCTTCTTTGGCAAGAGCGAAGGCAGTATAGATCATGCTCTTGCCAAAACCTGTTGGCAAAATTACCATGACGTCTCTCCCATGAAGAAGATTGTTAATAGCCGTTTCCTGCTCTGGCTTCAAGACAACTGCACTATTTCCCGACGAGTATTCAAGAGCGACAACGCTCTAGTTAATGCTTCTGCCATATTTTGATTTTGTTTTGACGAGAAGATTTGTTCAGTCTCTCGAAACTCTCCCAAGGAAAATTACCAAAATATTTGATTGACGGGCGAGCATTCTGAACCAATCGAAACAATCCGTACGCTGGCATACGGACCGACTCAAATAAGCCCCTCGTCCGTGCAGGCGGTTTTTCAGTTGCTCCTGCTCCCAATCTCCTCTCGGTTTTTCTGGCCTCGCCCGCCTTTATTACTTAGCAACCAAAACCGCCATGCTACGCAGGCTATTCGGCACCTAGCAGCCAAACAGTATATATTCTTGCCTGAGCAGTTTCGTCCGTCTCCAACATATCCCTCCTTACAAGTGCAGTTATATGAACCATTGGTGTTGTTGCACACGGCGACATGGCCGCAGTTATGTTTTCCTGTGAGACACTCGTCGATATCTGGGATGACATCCAACAAATTATAATTAGTAACATATATTTTTACTTTCAATTGGAAATAAGTCACTGTCCACGAAATCGTTAGACACTGTATTTTGTTCTCGTGCCTTTCTCTAAACGCAGCTTTATGCGGGTGGAGTATGTAATAATGATAATAATAATAATAACAATAATAATAATAATAATAATAATAATAATAATAATAATAACATTGTTCACCCTGTGCCTCAACCCTATTGCTTGGAAGTTGAGAGCCACAAGCGTGAGGAGTTTGGATTGCTATAATTTCAGTAGTCTTTAGTTAGCTCCTTCACACATTTTGTAAAAAAACAAAAAAACAAAAAACAAATGTATAAAACTAAAAGATAGCATTTACCAAGAGATCTTCATCAATTTCTTTCAATTTCTTTTCGTGAGCTCGGAACACTGCGCTTTTTATGTGTTGTGATTGGTTAGCTCTGAGGTGATAAGAAAGTAATAATTTATTCGGCACCTAGCAGCCAAACAGTATATATTCTTGCCTGAGCAGTTTCGTCCGTCTCCAACATATCCCTCCTTACAAGTGCAGTTATATGAACCATTGGTGTTGTTGCACACGGCGACATGGCTGCAGTTATGTTTTCCTGTTAAACACTCGTCGATATCTGGGATGACATCCAACAAATTATAATTAGTAACATATATTTTTACTTTCAATTGGAAATAAGTCACTGTCCACGAAATCGTTAGACACTGTATTTTGTTCTCGTGCCTTTCTCTAAACGCAGCTTTATGCGGGTGGAGTATGTAATAATGATAATAATGATAATAATAATAATAATAATAATAATAATGATAATAATAATAATAATAACAATAATAATAATAACTGGACTGGACGTTGTGTCCGTCTAACACCGTTGTAGGAGTGATCGAGCTCTACGAGCAACTATTGCCAACACGAATATATTACAGTCACAAGGTGCGAGCCGGACCAGCTACTGAAGTGGCATGTAGGCTATGCAGTAGATCAGCAGAAACAGTTTAGCATATTCTAGCTGGATGTCCCACCTTGGCCCAGAACAAGTACTTGGAAAGGCACAATAACGCCTTGAAGATCCTGTTCTTCGAGATCCTGAAGGACGCAAACCTTATTGACAAAGTCCCACCATGGTTCTCCCAAGTAAAACCCAAACCGCTTAATGAAAACGACCAGTTTCAAGCCTACTGGGATGTCCCGCTCTATGCTGAGCACACCGAGGTGAGAGCAAACAGAATCGATGCCCGTTTTATCGACCACCAACAGGAGAAGGTGATAGCACTAGAGATGAGCTGTCCATGGATTGATAACCGAACAAGTAAGGAAGAGGAGAAGACAGCCAAGTATGCCCCCCTAAGATGGGAGATAAAGCGACAGTACCCTGGGTACGATGTGCAACAACACAACATCATTATTGACGTGCTAGGTGGATGGTCCACAGACATGGAGGAGGGAATGAGGAATTTACTCGGGTCAAGAGTGAGAACTAAAGGAGTCCTGCTAAAGATGCAGAAATCGGTCTTATCAAGCTCTCTTAATATTGCCCGCACTTTTAAAGTAATCACATAAACTTTACGAGCAATATAACACGAATTTCATTTCAGCAAAGGATATTATTGTAAAAAAAATGTATTATTATTATTATTATTATTTTTTTTTTTATTCTTTTTTTTTTTTTAATTTTAGCAATCACTTATTTTATATTTTCACATAGTTTAATAGATTTAAGTGGATAATACTTTTAGAAAGATATTTGTAAATAGGACTTGAACATGGTGTTTTTAATGAGCTCCTGGGTTACGATTAACGCCCCAGGTAGCTTTAAGGTATTGACATTCAAAAGTTTCAAACTGTCATAATAATAATAATAATAATAATAATAATAATAATAACATTGTTCACCCTGTGCCTCAATCCTATCCCGTTTGAAAATTTCAGACCTAATGGTAGACTAATTAAGGCCTAATTTTTGAAACATGAATAGGGCCAGATCAGACCTGAAAGTATCCTTAATAGCGAAGCCTGAATACAGCTTTATGAAACCTCACAGTAACCTTAAAATCAAGCCTTAAATAACTTAAATTCTAAAGGCTTGAAAGCCTTAAGAATTTTAGGCATTAACATTCAAAACATTTAGGCCTGAATGAGGCCATAAGAGAGCCTTAATTACCGCCCTAGCGCCCAAGCGGCGATTGAATTACGACACGTTAGATTTGACGACCTTTTTAGGCCTACAGAAAGCCTGAATCAGGCCCGAACCAGTCGCAAACTTGAAATATCCAGACCTGAACATGGTCAGAACGATCTATCGAATTACAGGAAAGCACGTTATCGCACGATCGAAAAACATTTTACTTCCATCCGCGACCCGTCCACGACTGTTCTTGACTTTAAAACACAGGAACTGGACATACCTTAAATGATGGCTAATTCTTTATTTTCTCATTTTATAGCCTTTGCTGAATTCTTTCCATCAGCGTCATATAAGCTAATTAGAAGTACTACATGAAGAACTACTTATATATGTGAATGATCGAACATGAAACATTCAATGCATGTAGGGGAAAAAAACTACGAGAAGAATTTCTTCCGAACCAATAACTTACAGCTTTGAGAAAAATCATACCTGTCCTACTCTAATGTGGTAGTTACACTTGCCCATGATCAGTCGATCCCGAAAACAATAATGACAAACGAACTACATGTGCAGCATTTTTAACCTGTAACGCAAAATTTCTACCCCATAATAATTATTTACCGTGACAGGAGAGTTTCACAATTTTAGATAATC
>NC_090896.1:25901581-25909081 GCF_036669925.1 Montipora capricornis
GATAGAGGAGCTATGAACAAATCTCAGGTGAATTGATTGTATTCAAAAGGCAATAAAAACAACTTGATTACTAAGAGATTCTGTTGGCTGCTTTTGTTTTGTCTGTCATTTCGATTCAATTTGAGAAACTATTCGTTGTGTAACGCCAGCATTCTAACTTTTCGACCGTGTTTACAAAGAAAAGTGCTATAAACTGCCATCGCGGGTCTGAGTGCTGCGATTAATGAACAACATGTATGTAAACACATAAGCTCTGTTCGTAGTTTTGCGAATTTTCAAACTTCAATTAAACATCTTTGTGATCGTTGTCAAGTTTATAAAACCCAGCTTGAAGTGCGAATACCAATCACGAAATAACGTGTCCCAGTTGCTTGCAAAAACAACCTTTCGGTTCACTTCTCCGGCGCTTGGTTTGCCACTCAGATCTCCCGACTAAAGAAAACATAACTTACTCACTGGGCATAAATGGAATCGATGGAGTCGCAAAGTTATTCATCATTTCATCAATTACATGCAATTGTCGCATCGACTGCTGTGGCCAAGACACCTTCAAAACATGTACAGGAGGGTTCGAAATGATCCGAACAGATGTGACAGGGCTGGATATTTGGCTAGTTTTTTCTTCTAAATTCGGATGATCCATTCTTCGAGAAGGACTTCATTTTAAAGAAGGAAACGATGAGAGTTCTACTAGAACAGCCCACAATAGCGCCCTGAACCATTTTTCAAGTTTCCCGCGTTCAAGCAAGTGAGCGCAATGACGTCACGCATAGCGCCCAAGCCTGCTATAGTACAGCCAAAATGGCGGACTTCCATCGAGTGACCAATACGGATCTTTCTGGCCTCATAAAAACGTCAAAATGTAAGGAACCCCTCAAATACTCGAATATTTCCTTTAACTAAGTCAGGCACGACAAATTTGGCGAAGGAAAAAATATTTCATTTTTATCTTCAGTTCTCCTTTAAATCATGGCTCACAAGAAGTTTCTGCCTCATTATAGTTTTCCAGAAAGACTCGGGAATTTTGTTTCTTAGGCCCGTTTTATACGTCGCATTTTACTTAAGCCGAATCGAACACAAATGAGAAAAATCTACTGTTTTCGCTCATTTGCATTAGATTCGACACATGTAAAATGTGACGTTTAAAACGGCTCTTACCACGCTGTTATAAATTAAATTTGCGACGTTTATTACGGGATACAATCATCAAAAACTAACTTGGACGCAATTCTAAACTGACTGTGAACTGCAGGGGCTCGTTTCTCGAACCGTGCGTGTGTTGCCAGAGTTGTTCGAGAAACCGGCCCCTGGTCACAATCAGTTTAGAATTGTGTCCAAGTTAGTTTTTGATCGTTGTACTGCATACAATTATATGTGTCAAGTTTATAACAGCATGGTAAGAAACAAAATTCAGTCTTTCTTAAAAACTATAATGAGGCAGAAACCTGTTGAGAGGCATGATTTAAAGTGATTTTAATATAAATTAGCGCTCTTCACATTAATTTTCTATCCAGACCATTCCACCCTCCGTGCCATTCCTTCCTTTTTTTTTTCGGGATCATTTGCGGTCCGAAATGGGGATTATTTGCGTCCCGGGATCATTTGGGGTCCAATATGGGCATCATTTACGGTCCTGGTATCGTTTGCGGTACAGTTTGGGGATCATTTGCGGTCCAGGGATCATTTGCGGACCCGTACAGAGCCTTTCTTAAGGTTACTTGATTTAAGCGTTCTCGAGTAAGATCTTTATTGAGTATGCGCTGTATGTTGCCAGGATACAGCTTAGAACCCAGGCCTAATATAAGCAAATCTCGTCGCCATCTTGATTTTCATGGTACAGAATAAGTATTTCAAGCATATTCTTAACCGGTCTTATAGCTATGCGATCAAAGTAGCACTTTTTTCGCGCTACCCGTTTACGTGACGTCACGGTGCTGTTGCGTGCTTACCAAGCCTTCTACGGGTCACACCTTGGTGAGTACTATGATATTTGTTTACGTACGTTATACCGATGTGCAAGTTTATAGTTGTGGCACGCTGCTTCAGTTTTAATATCGATATTTTTCGTTATCTCCAGTAAACTAATTAAATTTCTTCTTTCTTTTATACCTCTTTACTTGTTTATCAAGCTAACATGGTGTAGTCATCCGACTTACCTTTACAAGCACGAAGTTTTGTAGCATGTAATGGTGGTCGACCTTGGTCATCTTTCCCAGTCTTATGAAGCCCTTGCCCACAAGAATTGGCTAAGTCCTCTTCGTTGAATATCTCTGCGACCAGACGTGAGATTAAAAAGAGAGGTCCTTTGATGTTGGCGTTTTGAAGAGTGGACCTCAGTTTCTCACGGTCAATAAAAACTTCATAGTCGGACAACAGCTTAACCTTTCCTTTGCTGTCTGCCTGTGAAAATAAAGGTATGCTGAGAAATCGCACGAGATTATCCAAAAGGAAGTGGGGCTTTATTAAAGGACTCGAGCTGCATGCAACATTTTGGAATTTGGACTTACAAGTGCGCAGATGTGTTTCAGTTCTGAATTCAGTTGTTTCTATCGTTTTGCAAAATGATGTGAAGAGGAAAAAAAATTAACGTTCTAAGTGGCATTATGATATGAATCCCTGCTACAGTTTTGATTAATACAACGGTGAAATGCAAGGTAAATGCAAACTAACAATTAGTTACCTGGCTCGGCGAAAGGTTGGCCTGTATGGTGTACTGGGTTGCAGGCTGTGGTTGCGTACTCTGCAGAAATGCTTGAAAGTAGCGAATCACTTCTGGAGTAGGGACTAAAATAGCGAAACATTAATTGTTAAACTCTCGATCTGAACTATAAAAGCCTTTCTGTATCTACCTTTCTTATGACCTTCATATACTAACCAGTCGGTCAGTGTGGCGAGCTTAGACTGGAATGATTATCAAATGTTCAGAGTCACTTTAATTTCAGGGGAATAACCAGCTGGCGTTATTTATATATCTTACCTGGTATGTTTGGAGACGGCATAGACATTTGAGCATCATCCATCAACTTTCTAATCTCTGCTCTCAATTTTGTGTTTTCATCTTCCAGATTACGGAGTCTTCTTTGACAGTTCACATCACTGCATTGGAAGTTTGCTTCGTCAAGTTCACCGGCTGTACAGTCGTTGACAGTGTAAATGGCATCAACAAATACTTTTCTTGTTGCGTTCAGCCCAATGTCTTCTTGCATGTCGTCGTAGTCGCTGAACGCGTAAAGCATAGTATCGTCATAGTAAACGTCATTCTGTTCTACCGTGCGTATAGAACGGTAGGTTTCCGGGTATTTATGCTGTAACTGCCTGCCATTTGTTGGTATAAGCGGCTGTCTTTCTGTTGGAACATGTCCACCTCCATCAGTCGAAGGTGTTCTTTGTGTTACCCTCAAAGGTTGTTTGTTGCTGTTTTTTGCCAAAGGAAGCTGTTGTATGTTCGCCGTCAAGGGGTGTTGATCTGTACTTACAAACGTAAGCTGCCGTCTTTTGTCCAAACCGTTTTTATCTGTAACCACCGAAGATAGCCGTTCTCTGTCTGTAAATGGTTGGTTTTCAGGATTGGAAAAATGTGGTAGTTGTTTCATTTTGGCCGTAAAAGGTTGTTGTAGCCTGTTTATCAATGGTTGCAGTTTGTTTTTCAAATTCTGTTTTGGTTTGGTTGTTACCGTAGGTTGCGGTAAAGGAAGGCGATCGTTTGTCACCTGGAGATTCTCGTTTTCATCGTCAGATTCAATTAACTGTATGTTAGTTGTTGAATCTGTTGGAAAGTTAGCAGAAAGTATCTGTAAACTGTCCAACATTTGTCTTTCAGCATGTACGCTGGAGTGTGTCAGAGACTGCGCCCTTTTCTGACCATTCTCCTTACGCTTGCCTTTATCTTTCGATGGCTCGCATGGTTTCGCCACAGGGTCTTTCTTTTTAGCCTGTTTTTTGGCTGGCTGATACTCGGCATTCTTTAAATCTGATTCTTTACTCTTCGCCACCTTACGTTTTCGCTTGCTTATCTCCATAGCCCTTTCCTCGGTTTGTTCCTGGTTAATTGCTCGTAAATTCTGTAATTCATCTTTAGGGACTTTTCCCTCTTGTACCCATTTTCGTATTTTCTTACTAACATACTCTGCATATTCGTCTAAGGAATTATTCTGGCCTATAAAAAAATATGGGAAGAAAAAGAATTGGGGTTGGCAATGCCGTAAGTCTGTGGATCGGGGAAGTTCCAAGAAAAAGAAAATACAATGTCCTAGAAGAGGACATTCGATTTAATCCTCTAAAACTGATAGTGGCAGTTCACTTCGCAATTAAGTATGAGCTTAAAAATGAAAAAATCATGCAATTGTCAGTTTATTTCCAAAGATTTTATTCACCTTTCTTTTATTTCGTTTTTTTCCGTTTTGTTGTCATTTAAAATGTTTATATGTGTTAAGTTTCTCCTCTACTTTTTTCAGGCAGACTTATAGGTACACTTTGTAATTGACATCGCACTTGTTAACTTTCACTGTCAAATGATACTCCGTCATGCATACTTCGAATAACGTGAGAGTAAAAAGTTGAAATAAAGGCGCCAAAGAGAAAGGGCCCGTGCGGTCAAAATTTAAAAGTAGCGACGGAGAGATGGGGATCTTATTGTAATCATGTACAATTTATCTGAAAGCATTGTTGTAAATCACAAGTGAAAAAAAAAGATTAATAAAAGTGTAATAACTCCGCATAGAGGGTATTTTAGCAGGGAATCCAGCCCGCTCAAGTAAGTTTTGATTTTGTATTCATTACAGGACAATGAAGGCCACCCAGTTTTTAAACCTTTTATATCTGATAACCGTTCCAAGGTAGCATTCCTGTTGAGTGAAAATGTTTCAAAAAAGAAAAAAGGACTTGCTTACTTTTCTCTCCTGTGGCAAGAATCACACCAACGTGCCTTGTTTCTCTCCTCGTCCGGTGTTCCAGTCGATTTCGATTTCGGCCCCGACGTCGAATGGCCCTCTCAAAATGCAACGACTTTTCGACAGTACACTGACACCATGTATTATTCATAAATACTGTACATTTTGTCTTGCATATGTCGGTGAACGAGATCTTGTTAACTGTCCAAATACACACTGCCTGAAAGACTTAACGCGGAAAGGCGGAACAGCTTATTTCATTGAAATTCCTATCATCAAACAGATACAAACATTGTTTTCAAGGGATGGATTCTTTGATGATTTGCAGCATCGATTTCACAGAAAGAAGAAAAATATAAACAACTTGGAAGACGTATACGATGGACGAATTTACAGACGACTTGTGAAGGACAGAATTTTGCAGTCTGGAAATAACTTTTCCTTTGTATGAATACAGCCGGTGTACCAATTTTTAAATCATCCAAAGTCTCCATTTGGCCAATCTATCTAGTTATAAATGAACTACCTTGGCGACAGAGGACATGCTGATCTCTGGTCTTTGGTTTGGAGAGAAAGAAACCGGCCATGTGGTCTTTCCTTAAACCATTTTACAAATCTTTCGTTGATTTAGAGCAAGGTGTTATATTTCAAGTCAAAAACAAAGGACCCGTAACCTGCAAGGCAGTTCGCCTCGGATGTACTTGTGACCTTCCTGTGCGTTGCATGATTTGTAATGCCATGCAGTTTAATGGAGCGTCGAGTTGTTGGAAATGCCTGCAGGAGGGTAAAACTGCAAAAGTAAGCCAACGGGGACATACAAGGGTATTTTCATTCATGCACCACGATCCGAAAGGACCACAGAGGACATTTGATGATACTTTGATGCATGCCAAAGACGCGTTGCAGAACCAGATATCTGGGAAAACAAACCAGTACGCTGTTCATGGAATTAAAGGACTGTCTTGGCTAGCGTTGATTCCCAGATTTAACTATGTGGCTGGTGTAGGAATCGACTACATGCACGGAGTATTGCTTGGAGTGCAAAAAACACTACTGAAGCTGTGGTTTAATGCTACGTTTTCGGGAAGACATTTTAGTGTACGTAGTCTAATTAGTAAGGCCGATGCTCGACTTTCCGAAATTGCACCAACACTGGAAATTAAACGAATGCCTCGCTCGATAGAGGAGCACCTTCAGTATTGGAAGGCTAACGAGCTTCGCTCGTTTCTTCTATATTTTGGTAATCCAGTGTTATACGGCATCTTACCGGATGAATATTTTCAGCATTATTTCCTTCTTGTTCATGCAGTTTATTTTCTTTTGAAAGATTCTATTTCTTCTGCTGATCTAAGCGAGGCCGAGAAACTTCTCTTTATGTTTTGTGAAAAATTGTCTTCTCTATATGGAGAACAATTCATGACTTTAAATTTTCATCAACTTGTGCACTTAGCCGACGATGTACGTGACCTCGGCCCTTTGTACACTCACAGCTGCTTTAGTTTCGATGATAAAAATGGGTTCATTCTAAAGCTAATTCATGGCACTCAATTTATCGAAAGTCAGATACTCAGTGCTGTGTCATTTGTACAAAAAATACCTGAACTGAGAGAAAAATGTATAAAACCAGGGTCAGAGGTTAAGGAAATATATAGATCATTAAGTTGTGCCAGACGGCCTAAAAATCCAGAGCTGATATCAAGTTCGTTGAATGCCTACCGACTAGGGTCGATTTATGTACAATCGTTGGATGAACTTGAGTATGCCGCTCTGGAACGTTATCTAGGGTACCCCCTAGACTTGCCACAAGTCGACCTCACGATAACCCCAGAAGAAAATGTTTCGGCGAGCGAATCGTGATTTTTCGTACGTGAAGTGAATGAGCGAGCGACGAAGTCGCGAGAGGTCGACTTGTCTCGCTTGCAAAGTTTTCATTTGCGTCTCGCGCCAAAAAGGGGATGACGTCATTCGCAAGCCCTGAACTTAATGGCACAATCCGACGAAAACAGTCGTACATGTTTGTTTCTACGAAATCGAAAGAGGAAATTTGTTAACTTTGTGCTAAAGGTATCAGAAACAAAGATGAAATAAAACGAAAGCTTTTTTTCAATCTCGAGTCGCCGCTTGGAAAGGAGATCTCCAGTGGTATTTTCTGGACCAACACTTGTGCCGTGATTTGTGCTGATAGGAACGAAAGACTAATATATTCGAAAGATTAGCAAGTAAGGGAAAGCTTCGAATCGTCAAGAAAGTCGACTGATTTCACTCAAGAAAGATCTGGTACGCTTCAGGTGTAGGAGACGTACTAGACCGGGATTAATTAAAAGATACATCTTAGTGAAACTTAAGCTTACCATTTAGCGATGCAATGACTCTCGTCGATGAATACACATGCATTTTAAAATTTTTTGTTCCATTCGACGAAAAATGTGTTGATAGTCGTTGAGAATCGCCTCGGGACTTCCAGACACCCGTTTACACTTAAGATTTTAAATGTGTGTTCTCCTAAATAGCGACCGGCTAGAGACCAAATCTTTCGTGAGTGAAAACAGTGGAAGAATTACGAAGACGATAGCATTGCCACCCGCTCCCAGTAAAACGACCAAAAGCGTCC
>NC_090896.1:25914081-25919081 GCF_036669925.1 Montipora capricornis
AATTTCTTTTCGTGAGCTCAGAACACTGCGCTTTTTATGTGTTGTGATTGGTTAGCTCTGAGGTGATAAGAAAGTAATAATTTATTCGGCACCTAGCAGCCAAACAGTATATATTCTTGCCTGAGCAGTTTCGTCCGTCTCCAACATATCCCTCCTTACAAGTGCAGTTATATAAACCATTGGTGTTGTTGCACACGGCGACATGGCTGCAGTTATGTTTTCCTGTTAAACACTCGTCGATATCTGGAATGACATCCAACAAATTATAATTAGTAACATATATTTTTACTTTCAATTGGAAACAAGTCACTGTCCACAAAATCGTTAGACACTGTATTTTGTTCTCGTGCCTTTCTCTAAACGCAGCTTTATGCGGGTGGAGTATGTAATAATGATAACAATAATAATAATAATAACAATAATAATAATAATAATAATAATAATAATAATAAAAACATTGTTGACCCTGTGCCTCAACCCTATTGCTTGGAAGTTGAGAGCCACAAGCGTGAGGAGTTTCGATTGATATAATTTCAGTAGTCTTTAGTTAGCTCCTTCACACATTTTGTAAAAAAACAAAAAAACGAAAAACAAATGTATAAAACTAAAAGATAGCATTTACCAAGAGATCTTAGTCAATTTCTTTCAATTTCTTTTCGTGAGCTCAGAACACTGCGCTTTTTATGTGTTGTGATTGGTTAGCTCTGAGGTGATAAGAAAGTAATAATTTATTCGGCACCTAGCAGCCAAACAGTATATATTCTTGCCTGAGCAGTTTCGTCCGTCTCCAACATATCCCTCCTTACAAGTGCAGTTATATAAACCATTGGTGTTGTTGCACACGGCGACATGGCTGCAGTTATGTTTTCCTGTTAAACACTCGTCGATATCTGGAATGACATCCAACAAATTATAATTAGTAACATATATTTTTACTTTCAATTGGAAACAAGTCACTGTCCACAAAATCGTTAGACACTGTATTTTGTTCTCGTGCCTTTCTCTAAACGCAGCTTTATGCGGGTGGAGTATGTAATAATGATAATAATAATAATAATAATAATAACAATAACAATAATAATAATAATAATAATAATAATAATAATAATCATAATAATAATAATAATAAAAATAAAAACATTGTTGACCCTGTGCCTCAACCCTATTGCTTGGAAGTTGAGAGCCACAAGCGTGAGGAGTTTCGATTGATATAATTTCAGTAGTCTTTAGTTAGCTCCTTCACACATTTTGTAAAAAAACAAAAAAACGAAAAACAAATGTATAAAACTAAAAGATAGCATTTACCAAGAGATCTTAGTCAATTTCTTTCAATTTCTTTTCGTGAGCTCAGAACACTGCGCTTTTTATGTGTTGTGATTGGTTAGCTCTGAGGTGATAAGAAAGTAATAATTTATTCGGCACCTAGCAGCCAAACAGTATATATTCTTGCCTGAGCAGTTTCGTCCGTCTCCAACATATCCCTCCTTACAAGTGCAGTTATATGAACCATTGGTGTTGTTGCACACGGCGACATGGCTGCAGTTATGTTTTCCTGTTAAACACTCGTCGATATCTGGGATGACATCCAACAAATTATAATTAGCAACATATATGTTTACTTTCAATTGGAAATAAGTCACTGTCCACGAAAAATCGTTACACACTGTATTTTGTTCTCGTGCCTTTCTCTAAACGCGGCTTTATGCGGGTGGAGTATGCAGTAATAAAAATAATAAAAATAATAATAATAATAATAATAATAATAATATTAATAATAACAACATTGTTCACCCTGTGCCTCAACCCTATTGCTTGGAAGTTGAGAGCCACAAGCGTGAAGAGTTTGGATTGCTATAATTTCAGTAGTCTTTAGTTAGCTCCTTCACGCATTTTGTAAAAAAACAAAAAAACAAAAAACAAATGTATAAAACTAAAAGATAGCATTTACCAAGAGATCTTCATCAATTTCTTTCAATTTTTTTTCGTGAGCTCGGAACACTGCGCTTTTTATGTGTTGTGATTGGTTAGCTCTTAGGTGATAATAAAGTAATAATTTATTCGGCCCCTGGCACCCAAACAGTATATATTCTTGCCTGAACAGTTTCCTCCGTCTCCAACATATCCCTCCTTACAAGTGCAGTTATATGAACCATTGGTGTTGTTGCACACGGCGACATGGCTGCAGTTATGTTTTCCTGTTAAACACTCGTCGATATCTGGAAAGACATCCAACAAATTATAATTAGTAACATATATTTTTACTTTCAATTGGAAATAAGTCACTGTCCACGAAATCGTTAGACACTGTATTTTGTTCTCGTGCCTTTCTCTAAACGCAGCTTTATGCGGGTGGAGTATGTATTAATGATAATAATAATAATAATAATAATAATAATAATAATAATAATAATAATAATAATAATAATAATAATAATAATAATAACAAAATTGTTCACCCTGTGCCTCAACCCTATTGCTTGGAAGTTGAGAGCCACAAGCGTGAGGAGTTTGGATTGCTATAATTTCAGTAGTCTTTAGTTAGCTCCTTTACACATTTTGTAAAAAAACAAAAAAACAAAAAACAAATGTATAAAACTAAAAGATAGCATTTACCAAGAGATCTTTATCAATTTCTCTCAATTTTTTTTCGTGAGCTCGGAACACTGCGCTTTTTATGTGTTGTGATTGGTTAGCTCTTAGGTGATAAGAAAGTAATAATTTATTCGGCCCCTGGCAGCCAAACAGTATATATTCTTGCCTGAGCAGTTTCGTCCGTCTCCAACATATCCCTCCTTACAAGTGCAGTTATATGAACCATTGGTGTTGTTGCACACGGCGACATGGCTGCAGTTATGTTTTCCTGTTAAACACTCGTCGATATCTGGGATGACATCCAACAAATTATAATTAGTAACATATATGTTTACTTTCAATTGGAAATAAGACACTGTCCACGAAATATCGTTACACACTGTATTTTGTTCTCGTGCCTTTCTCTAAACGCAGCTTTATGCGGGTGGAGTATGCAATAATGATAATAATAATAATAATAATAATAATAATATTAATAATAACAACATTGTTCACCCTGTGCCTCAACTCTCTTGCTTGGAAGTTGAGAGCCACAAGCGTGAAGAGTTTGTATTGCTATAATTTCAGTAGTCTTTAGTAAGCTCCTTCACGCATTTTGTAAAAAAACAAAAAACAAAAAACAAATGTATAAAACTAAAAGATAGCATTTACCAAGAGATCTTTATCAATTTCTCTCAATTTTTTTTCGTGAGCTCGGAACACTGCGCTTTTTATGTGTTGTGATTGGTTAGCTCTTAGGTGATAAGAAAGTAATAATTTATTCGGCCCCTGGCAGCCAAACAGTATATATTCTTGCCTGAGCAGTTTCGTCCGTCTCCAACATATCCCTCCTTACAAGTGCAGTTATATGAACCATTGGTGTTGTTGCACACGGCGACATGGCTGCAGTTATGTTTTCCTGTTAAACACTCGTCGATATCTGGGATGACATCCAACAAATTATAATTAGTAACATATATGTTTACTTTCAATTGGAAATAAGACACTGTCCACGAAATATCGTTACACACTGTATTTTGTTCTCGTGCCTTTCTCTAAACGCAGCTTTATGCGGGTGGAGTATGCAATAATGATAATAATAATAATAATAATAATAATAATAATAATAATAATAATAATAATAATAATATTAATAATAACAACATTGTTCACCCTGTGCCTCAACTCTCTTGTTTGGAAGTTGAGAGCCACAAGCGTGAAGAGTTTGTATTGCTATAATTTCAGTAGTCTTTAGTAAGCTCCTTCACGCATTTTGTAAAAAAACAAAAAACAAAAAACAAATGTATAAAACTAAAAGATAGCATTTACCAAGAGATCTTTATCAATTTCTCTCAATTTTTTTTCGTGAGCTCGGAACACTGCGCTTTTTATGTGTTGTGATTGGTTAGCTCTTAGGTGATAAGAAAGTAATAATTTATTCGGCCCCTGGCAGCCAAACAGTATATATTCTTGCCTGAGCAGTTTCGTCCGTCTCCAACATATCCCTCCTTACAAGTGCAGTTATATGAACCAGTGGTGTTGTTGCACACGGCGACATGGCTGCAGTTATGTTTTCCTGTTAAACACTCGTCGATATCTGGGATGACATCCAACAAATTATAATTAGTAACATATATGTTTACTTTCAATTGGAAATAAGACACTGTCCACGAAATATCGTTACACACTGTATTTTGTTCTCGTGCCTTTCTCTAAACGCAGCTTTATGCGGGTGGAGTATGCAATAATGATAATAATAATAATAATAATAATAATAATAATAATAATAATAATAATAATAATAATATTAATAATAACAACATTGTTCACCCTGTGCCTCAACTCTCTTGCTTGGAAGTTGAGAGCCACAAGCGTGAAGAGTTTGTATTGCTATAATTTCAGTAGTCTTTAGTAAGCTCCTTCACGCATTTTGTAAAAAAACAAAAAACAAAAAACAAATGTATAAAACTAAAAGATAGCATTTACCAAGAGATCTTTATCAATTTCTCTCAATTTTTTTTCGTGAGCTCGGAACACTGCGCTTTTTATGTGTTGTGATTGGTTAGCTCTTAGGTGATAAGAAAGTAATAATTTATTCGGCCCCTGGCAGCCAAACAGTATATATTCTTGCCTGAGCAGTTTCGTCCGTCTCCAACATATCCCTCCTTACAAGTGCAGTTATATGAACCATTGGTGTTGTTGCACACGGCGACATGGCTGCAGTTATGTTTTCCTGTTAAACACTCGTCGATATCTGGAATGACATCCAACAAATTATAATTAGTAACATATATTTTTACTTTCAATTGGAAATAAGTCACTGTCCACGAAATCGTTAGACACTGTATTTTGTTCTCGTGCCTTTCTCTAAATGCAGCTTTATGCGGGTGGAGTACGTAATAATGATAATAATAATCATAATAATAATA
>NC_090896.1:25924081-25934081 GCF_036669925.1 Montipora capricornis
CGGCAATAAGTTGATGGAATGATTGAATTCGAATTAATAATAAGTAATAAAAGACCGGTCTTTGTTGACTTTCGTAACACACGGTATCCGATGCTCCCTGTTCAGAAACGAAATTGGAATCCTCTAAAACAAAGACTCGGACAGAAGACAAAAAGAGTAACAGTGCCGTTACATGAAATGGAAAAGACAAACTACAAACTACAACAACAGACAACAACAACAGACAACAACAGAGACTTTATTTTAACAATAGAGAAAAAGGCCTTTGTAGCTCGCAGTTAGCAGAGCTATTCTAGGCGGGCTACTAAAACTGACACTGTATAATTAATAAGCTCTCACACTTAGCAGAGCTCAAAAATCTGCAGCTATCTTGGCCAAATCCCCCGAGGATCAAACTGTACTCTTTCAATGTTTTTGAGGGGCGTTAAACATTCCTCAAAAAGGAAAATATAAAGGATTTGTTTTCTTCGGAATTGGATAGAAATTAGCTATTTTTTAAAAGCACAAAAATACATGGCGCTTATCTGTTGCTATGGTGACGTCACAATAATGCATGCATCTTGTTAAAAATAAGTTACCCCAACGTTACCGTTACATGAGGAACAGTTGTACAGCCATTCCTTCTAATAAGAGAGTCTCTTCAAATTGTCATGCAAAACTGCTTTGAGACACCTTGAGACTTCCTTTGATTTTTAAGGGGAAGACATCGGCCAAAAACAAGTCAAATACAAATTGTTTTTCTCATTTTGACCACTGTGATGACGAATATCGTTGTCGATAAGAGTACAGATAACGCTGAACCCCATTTGATTTGTTAAATGCCAATCTCTTTCTCTCCAATGAAAAACAGAAAGTAAGGTAACCCAATCCTACAATCACCCTTTGAAGTTGGTTTTCTTACTGAGTTTGAATGATTCCCCCACCCCACCCAAACAATGTTGCCAACGGTGAACAGACATTTCCCTGTGTATTACAACATTGAATGGGTGGAGGGGGGACTTCTATTTGGAAGCTTTTAGTGGAATTTTGTAAGTTACGCTTAGTTTTTGACGTCTGAGAGGTTTTAAGGCCCATCCTGACGTTAGCTTTCCAACTACTTTTCGCACTGGTTGTAGCTAGTTTCCTATCCCTACACTAATTCACTATCCCTAGTTCACTATCCTTAATTGATAAAATAATCACTATACCTAGTTCACTATCCCTAACTGATAATGAATTAATTAATTATTTCGAATACAGGGAAAATTGGTGAAGTTGTTAAATTTGTGTGCTAACTAAAAGGCTAGGATCGTTTAAGTTAGCGGATCACGGTTTAAGGACTCCTTATAAGAGGCGCTCTTTAGTTTGGTCCATCTGCAGAATTAATGCTGAAAGTTTCTTCAAGTGCTTTAATCCTCCAATGATCTAAATGTTCATTTTCTTAACTTTCCTTGTTTGCTAGTCATGAAATTTGGTATTATATCAACACAATATCCCTTAGCTAGAATAATCTTCATTCTCAAAACTTGTTCAATCCTTGGTCATTTCCGTTTGTGTGCCTTGCAAAACACAGGTATACAGTTACGGATCTTAAAAAATGTGCAGCGTTCAAGATCAACGTTTTCGTTTTCTTCGTCCGCACTATTTGAGTATTCGCAATTGACGAATTATGGCATACTTTCCTAGACTTGGATCTCTGCAATCCTTGGTCATTTCCGTTTGTGTGCCTTGCAAAGCACAGGTAATTTGTTGACAGTTTCGCTGCTGCAAATGCTTTACTTTGAACATTTTTTTTTTTGCACGATTTTTTTTTGTTTCGTGTTAGTGTTTAGTTGCAATGGTTTCTCTTAACGAAAGGTAAATTCGTGAAGAAAATGAGTCAACTTTGTTAAAATATCTTTCTCCCACTCTAAAAAAAATGGCTTGACAACAATTGTCATTTATCCTGCTTTCGCCAAAAAGCTCTTTTATGAGCTAAAAAATGTGCGCTCTTAGTTCAAGCAATTTACAAGCTAGGTAGTTTCGGTCATTATCCCATCCTTCGAAGCTGATCGAAAGTGCAGCCTTAGTGTTCGTTATTAAACTTCGAACCAAATGATCCCTTTCATTCCATGCTCTCGGTTCAACCAATTTAAGGACTAAAGCTTTTCTTTTTTTAATGTAATCTCGTGTTTAAATTGACCAACTGAGAAGCAATCAAAACAACAAAAAATGGGAATTCGTGTCCCTTCAATTCCTTGATATTTTGGCAGTCCGACTTCGTTTTGGAGAAAACTTGCCTGGAAGAACACCCTAAAT
Organism: Montipora capricornis; assembly: GCF_036669925.1. Taxonomy (NCBI): domain Eukaryota; kingdom Metazoa; phylum Cnidaria; class Anthozoa; order Scleractinia; family Acroporidae; genus Montipora; species Montipora capricornis. The sequence goes on from NC_090896.1 coordinate 25,926,359, forward strand.
CTGAAAAAATCCGGCTTCTTTAGCGAATAAGACCACAGTGTCTGTAAGCCCAACAATATTGCAATTACATCGTTGAAGTGACATGGTCTCTACCAAACTTTGTTTAAGTAAACCCATCAAGTGAATTTAGTTAACTGTTGAGGCTCCTTAACGAACAAGTTCGCATTTAGCGACCATAGTTTCATGCGCCTTGCAGCCGCAAGATGGCAGGATTCCATGTCCCGAGGTCAGAAATCTTAAATTTTTTTAAAATTCCCACATTGATTTTTTGTTCATTTTTGGACAATGGGGAGATAATTGTAAATAAAATCTGTTTCTGAAAAGAAAAGTAGAAGTCACCGAACATCCAAGATCGTTAAATCCAAGCAAAGCTATAGCAATGGCCATCTGCTCTATCATTGTTCATTTTAGTACCTAGCGCTCGCTCGATGCATGACGTGGCATGTGAATTTGCGTGCGCTGTAAGGATGCACAGTAGCAATGGGCGCCAACGTCCTTAATTTATGAAAAGCTCAAGTAAAATGAAAAAAGGCCTCAAATGCTGCAAAGGCCCTTTATTCAGTTGGGCTTGGTTTTGTGACTTATTTGGTAGAGAAAAGTTGTTTATTACACATAACACGATAATTTTATTCCATAAAGCTCATTTGTACAAATCTATATACGCTTTATTTTCATATGTGGAAAAGGCTTATACAGCCAATCAGAATGGCGTACAGCTATTTCACATGTGGAAGTATAACCAATCAACGATAGCGTAAAGGCGTTTCCATGCCAATCACTTGTGCATCTCGTGCATCTCGTGCAAATCGTACTTTGTTATTGAATTAAATTAAATTTGCTTTTGGTTCTATTGTTAGTGGGTTTTGGTTTCTAATTTGCGTTCAGAAAACTATTTTAATGAACATTCTCGTCTTATGTGTAATAAACAGTTCACGACATAGAAAGTGCTTTGTACGGGGTTTTGTTCACTCGTTGTTTGTGTCAAAAAGCCTCTCAAGCTCGTTCCTCGCTCGTTCGGGTTTTTGACACAAACAACTCGTGAATAAAACCCCGTACGCCGCACTTTCTATGACATAAACTATATGTATGCCATAGCACACATGTACAGAGCACAGTTTGTTGATCATTAAGATTTTATAAGACCCACAACAGGGTTTGTCTGAGTGTGCACACAAAAACTGATTACTGCGAGTGTTTTCATTGGATATTCATAAAATACAGTCGCTGTGATATAGTTACACATAAGGTTATAAGTAGAGGTGAGTGTTCCCCGAGGGAGAACACATGTCTATCCACACTATTAGTGCTTTGTTTTAGTGACGTCTGTTCAGACTAGACATGTATTCTGAGCCACGATCAGAAGTTCTCTGCAAATTATTATTTAGTTTGAAGGTTAGGCTGTTAATTGAAAAGACAAGGGGAATTTAGAAGAATGAAAAGAGTTCCATATTACATGTCTTTAATTTGAAGAATTTCCTCATCACAGTTTTTCGAAGTGTCCAGCATCCATAAACAAGTTCTAGCATGAACATAATTCTCCATGTCTTAGGTTTATCAGTAAGCTTGCTTTGGAAAAAGTGTTTCATGTACAGAATTAAAAATTAGGATGAAAAGAACTGACAGCATGTTCTCTGCTGTTTAGAGAGATGTGCAGTGGCTCAACAATTGTAACAATGGACAGAAGTGATGGCTGAGAGGTCAAGTTTTGAGGAAAGGTGTTACCTTGAGAACTAGTAGTGAATGAAGTCAAACGGACAGATTGGTTATGTGAAAAAGCCGTATTTGAAGCTCTTGAAGTTCTGGATTATGATTGGAATCTTAAACACTCTCATAGTTGTCAGCAGTAAAATTAACAGATGTGCTGAATTCATCAGGCTCACACAAATGGAATTCTTTGTTGCTTATAAATTCAATGGTACAGTTAAGATTTCACTAGTTGGGGTCACATCCTACATAATAAAATGTTGCATGTCATAGTCTCAGTAAGGTGCCTGTAATGGTCTCCCTGTGCTATTGTACTTAGGTCACATGACTAGCAAAATCACGCACTTGAGATCGTGTTGTTGAAATAAACCTCGTAAGGGCTTGATTGAAGTGATTTATCAGTTTCTCTTCGGTTTGGAGCTAAGAACGTTACATGCTGTCAGAAGTAAACTTTTGAGCAAGAAGTTCAGCAAGATTTCGCTCACGTTTAGTTTAATTTGAATTGATTTTGATGAGAAATAGCGACGAAACCCTCACCAAATATGGACGCCAGCACAAATGACACAACTCCGCCAACAACAAGCAGCAGCACAGCGCCGACTTCAAATTCCACACAGCAAGTCTTCACCTCTAATGTTCCGTTTCCTGCTAAGGTTGGAACTTCGAGGAAATCTGGCGAGAAATTGGAAAAGCTGGCTGCAAACGTGGAAAGCGTACGAGACAATAACAGGCTTGCACCTAAAACCGCAAGATTACCGTGTCGCCACCTTTATCACCTGTATTGGGTCTGAGGCTATAGAGATCCACGGTGGGTTACCCTTTGCGTCCGAAGCAGATCAAGGTAGCATTGACAAAGTTTTAGAGCTGTGGACCAATTATTGCGTAGGTAAAAGTAACACTATTTACGAGCGCTACAAGTTTAATAACAGATCACTAGAGCCTGGCGAGACAATCGACGCCTACGCAACTGTAGTCCGCACATTGGCAGACACGTGTTTGTTCGGTACTTTAAAAGAAGAAATGATCAGAGACAGGCTAGTATGTGGAATTTCTGATAATGCCCTTCGTACAAAGCTACTTCAAGAATCGCAGCTAACACTGGAGAAATGCATGGATTATTGCCGAGCAGCCGAAGCGGCAAATAGCCAGCTAAAAGAGATATCAAGCCATGGCTCAGACACCGTAAATTATCTGAATAAATCAAAGAAAGGACAGACTCAGTCGAAGCCACAGTTTCGAGCTCAGCCAAACCTCGGAAGAAGCGCTGGCTTTCCAGGAAATAAGCAAATGATCATGAGAGATTGCAAATATTGTGGATGGAGACATGAGCGCAAGAAAGAAGATTGTCCTGCATTCGGAAAGACCTGCAATAAGTCTGGGGAAAAGACCACTTTAGCAATATCTGCATGCAAAAAATACAGCCTGGTAACAAAGCCCCTTCCCGCAGCAACCGGCAGCAGAGCAAGCTGAGAGTGCATGAGGTACACGACGATGCACCAACTTCATCCGAGGATGAACTTTAGGCTCTCTCATTTGCCGGAGAAGTTTATAGTGTTTCTCACAGCAAGAAGCGAATCAGTGCAGTCATGGAAATTGGAAAGAAGACAGTGGAGATGCAGATAGACACTGGAGCATCTTGTAATATCCTGCCCCGCAGTTGCCTCCCAGACAACACAGAAATTCAGACTACAAAAAGAGAACTTATCACTTACTCTAAGTCTAAATTGAGAGTGTTAGGAACAGTAAGCGTCTGCATTCGAAACCCATGCAACAACACAGAGTATGTAGCAGAGTTTGTCGTAGTTTAGGATGGTTTCGCACCTCTATTGGGAGCTGAGACAGCACAGAAAATGAACCTCCTAGTAGTCCAGCGCCAGAACATCCTGCAGCCTGACCACCAAACACCTGAGATTATCGCAGACAGCATCAACAGTCTGACCGAAGAGCAAGTACTAGCAGAGTATGCTGACCTGTTTAAAGGCCTTGGCAAGATTGAGGGAAAACTACACTTAGAAGTTGACGAGACAGTCCCGCCAGTAGTAATGCCACACCGTCGTGTTCCAGATGCAGTAAACGGCAAACTAAGAGAGGAACTTGACCGCCTTGAAGGCTTGGGAGTACTTGAGAAAGAGGACAAGCCGACACCATGGGTATCGAGCATGGTTGCAACGCAGAAGCCTAGCGGGAAGGTTAGAGTGTGCATTGACCCACAGCGCCTAAACCAAGCACTGAAGCAGAGACATTATCCCTTGCCAGTTATTGATGACATCCTGCCAGAGTTGTCTAAGGCGAGAGTGTTCACCAAAGCTGACCTTAAGGATGGGTTCCTCCATATTCAATTGGATGACGCTTCGAGTAAGCTGACGACTTTCCAGACAGCATGGGGAAGGTACCGATGGCTACGTATGCCGTATGGGATAAGCCCAGCCCCGGAATGTTTCCAGCAGAAGCTTGACCAATGCCTTGATGGTCTCAAGGGGGTGTACAAAATCGCAGATGACCTCCTTATTATCGGTCAAGGTGACACTGACGAAGAGGCTGACCAGGATCACGACCTGAACTTGAAGAACCTCTTGGACAGGTGCAGGACAAAGGGTATCAAGCTGAATAAGGACAAGTTTCAATTCAAATGCAGCGAAGTGTCGTTCATTGGCCATGTCATGACAAAGGACGGACTGAAACCTGATCCCCGAAAAATTGAAGCAATTGTCAAAATGGAGCGCCCAGGTGATGTGCCAGCCGTGCAGAGATTCATTGGGCTAGTAAAGTACCTGTCAAAGTTCCTGCAAGACCTTTCGGAAATGTGTGAACCACTACGTCGCTTGACACATAAAGATGCCGAGTGGATTTGGGGCCATGAACAGGAAGATGCCTTTGAGAGAACTAAGGAAGCTGTTGTCAAAGCACCAGTGCTGAAGTATTTCAGTGAGAGCGACCCAACCGAATGCCAAGGAGATGCATCCCAGGGTGGACTTGGATTCGTGGTGATGCAGTACGGGCAACCAGTCACCTTTGCTAGTAGAGCGCTCACTCCGGCTGAAAGAAGATACTCGCAGATCGAGAAAGAATTGCTGGCACACGTTTTCGGTATGGAACATAACCACAACTATGTCTACGGCCAAAGTCATTTTATGGACTGACCACAAACCGTTGGTCTCAATCTCGAAGAAACCTTTAGTATCAGCACCTAAGAGATTACAGCGCTTGCTACTCCGTCTGCAGCAGTATGACTACGAGATCTGCTACAAGCCCGGCAAAGATATGCTGCTAGCGGACAATCTTTCTAGAGCTTACCTCACAAAGTACGAGCGGTCACCAACCTAAGTAGAAGTGGAACACATCCACGCCACACACTTTCTTCCAGTACCAGAACACCAACTCAAAGAATTGCAGAAGGAGACAGCCTGTGATCAAACCCTTCAAACGCTCAAGAAAGCGATTGTGGACGGGTTCCCTGATACAAAGCAGGAACTCCCAGCAGCCATCCATCCCTACTTCCAACTCCGTGACGAGCTTTCGGTACATGATGGCATCATATTCAGGGGACTGCGATGTGTCATACCTCAGACATTAAGGCCAAGGATCAAGGCGAAGCTGCATGAGTCGCATATCGGCGTGCAAGGTTGCTTAAGGAGAGCGCGAGAAACACTGTACTGGCCTGGCATGAATGCAGAAATCACTGACTTCATCCAGAAATGTGACACCTGCATGGCTTATCAGAGCAATCAACCCAAAGAACCACTAATCTGCCATGAAGTTCCTTCTAGACCGTGGGAGAAAATAGGAACTGATATTTTTACAGTTGATGACAAGAGTACCTGTGCACGGTAGACTACTATTCAGGTTATTTTGGGGTGGACCAACTGTATAGCAAGACAGGGACTGTTATCATTAACAAGTTAAAGAAGCACTTTGCCGCGCATGGGATCCCAAACCAGTTGCACAGTGATAATGGACCACCGTACAATTCTGCAGAATTCAGCAATTTTGTTAAATCGTCTGGAACTGAACACATAACCAGCTCACCCGGATACCCACAGAGCAATGGACGGGTGGAAAATGCTGTGATAACTGCCAGTACTCTGATCAAGAAAGCCAAAGAGTCCGATTCAGAATTCTTCCTCTCCTTGCTAAGGTGGAGAAACACTCCCACTGAAGGAATGAATTCTTCACCAGCGCAACGAATGTTCGGTAGGCGCACCCGAACTCAGCTGCCAACAGCTGAAGTACTGCTGAAACCACAGTCCACAGATACAGGGGCAACAAGAGATCAAATACTGAAGAGGAAAGCAAAGCAAACCTATCATTATAACCAACATGCGGAAGAGCTTCCAATCCTCCTGGAAGGAGAGACAGTGCGAGTTGCACCCCAACCTGGCAATAGGTCACAGAAATGGTTCAAGGCAGTGGTACAGGACCAAACAGATGTGAGGTCCTACAATGTGAGAACCGAAGATGGTAGAATTTTCCGCAGGAATCGCAGACACCTTCGCAGCAGCAAGGAGCCATTCTACTCCCTTCGAACGCAATGAACCAGAAATCAGCCCGTCACCTCAGCTGCAAAGAGTTACTTTAGCGAACTTTCCGGACTCCTGTGCAGCAGAGTTTCATCTACAAGAGCCTAGCACTGAAACTGTACAACCTGATCAGTCAAGCAAACCGGAAGTTGTAGTGTCTGACAAGCCCCAGCCAGACCAGCACAGGATCACACGCGCTGGACGTGTTTCAAAGCCACCAAGCTATTTAAAGGACTACGCTTGAAAGTTAACATGGATCGGCGGAGAGAACTGTTGTTGAAACCAACTGGACTTTGAAAGAAAGGAACTTTATTTGAGAGCCATGTTCTAGTCAATCGTATAGTTGTTGTTATTACTGGCAAAATTTTCATTTAGTGCCAACTTGTTAGTTAGTTTGTCAACTTGTTGTTTGTTTGTTGTTTAGCGCCAACTTAGGGCCATAGTTCAATTTAAAACTTGTGTAGATTTTAGTTTCAGTTCTTTTTTTTTTTTTTTCTCTTTTACGAAAAGAAAGGTGTAATGGTCTCCCTGTGCTATTGTACTTAGGTCACATGACTAGCAAAATCACGCACTTGAGATCGTGTTGTTGAAATAAACTTCGTAAGGGCTTGATTGAAGTGATTTATCAGTTTCTCTTCGGTTTGGAGCTAAGAACGTTACGGTGACCAGCAAGTTGATATGAAGAAAAACACTCGTGATCATTAAATTTTTGATATCCATTTATTGTGAATACGGTTCCCATTTCCTCATATCTTATACTTCCGAAGGACTAACAAATTAAATTATATTTTAGTTCTATACTTGTTAAAGTTTAAAAAGTTTTGGGCTTGATATTAAAAAAGGAATACTCTGGTGTGTCACTCTTAACATTGCTTTCTTCCCTGGGCCTGGTCTAGTCAGAACTTACTAATTTCCTGTTGTCATTTTGTAATCAATTTCCAACTTGAATAGTCTGATTCTTTGGAAATGAACACAGAGAAGGATCATTCTTACAGTTTGAGACAGTTGTACAAGGTTCAAGGTAGCAGCTTGTTCAAGTACAACATGGGAATCATAGACCTTGCTATACCCTTAGACAGTGATGATTTATTTCAGGTCGTCAGATTTTGTTCCCTAGGGATTTGGGGATGTGCTTAAACTCAAAACCTTAACCAGCTATCTTGCTCTAGTTCCCTGAAGCTAACACCATGTAAGCTAAGTAATTTTCAAATGGGAGGTGCGCCATGCAATACACGAAACAAAACTTACTCTCTGTCTGAAGCTTCAAACGTTCCACAATTTCTAACAATTGTTGGTAAAATTACCAACTCTCGATTTTATGGCTGTTTACTCAGACCATAATTTGGCCAAAGTTTTTGGCCCGTCGTCCACGCTCGATCAAGTTCATGCCAACAAACTTGAAACCAAAAAAGGCAAGCTACCGTAAACCTTTGGTGTGAACATTTATCTTCATAATGGAGCTGAAATTCTTGATATTTAAAGACTTTTCCGCCTTTTCAGTA
>NC_090896.1:25941581-25951581 GCF_036669925.1 Montipora capricornis
GCTTTGCTTGGAACAAGAATCGGCAGAATACGGCAATGCAATCAAGAAAAGAAACGTCAAACAAGATCCGTTCCAACAAATTACCTTAGTTTAGGTGATTTTAAAAAAAAACTTCTGAAAACACAAGCTAGTGATATTTCTCCCTAATTTTACGACAACTCAAGAATTACGTGTTTATAACATAAGGGCACAGTTTTCTTGTCACTGTCGAGGCAGATCGAAAAACAGGAGCACTTGTTCGCTCGCATTTTAGAGCAAAACAAACAAACAAATCAACAATTTCTTTATGTCCAAAAGAGTACAGATAATTGTTATTTAATTCCTGTTGACAATAAAAGTTTAAGTTTCATCCCTAAACAAAGGAAAAACCGATGAAATAACTTAAAATAGCATCCGTAAAAATAACAAACGGTTTAGTGCCCAAAAGAAGAATTTTTGTAGTAACTTATTCCACCAAGTTCGAACTGGTATTCTGTTTTGTATTTGTCGTTCTCTTTCTCTCTCCTTTGTTTCTGTTGTAGTCATAGGTCCTCCAGGCATCATGCAACCTCGTTCTAGACTAGTCGTTCTAGACTAACGCTAATGACTTAATCACTGTAATATAAAGATTCTAAACTTGTAATGACTTACGTCAAAGTAGCTCGTTAGATTGTGAACATTTTCGTTGTAAGCGGAAGCAGATCGAGAAGCCACCGGGTAACTATACATTTGATATTTAAGACCTTGTTTCTGCTTTGTAATTATTACTTATGAGCACATACATATTTCTTAGATTTCGAACGCACTCCTCGTCACGTATGCTACTGAATAAAATGGAACTGTGATAAGCCTGTGTTTGAAACCGATGGTGTTAAAGGACCGTGAACAACGAAACATTCGAAATCCGTTTAGCAAATAGCAAAACCACCGTGGGCAAAAAGATGTCGGCCGCGGAAGAAGCAAAAATCATCCGAAGATCTGCTAAAGGAAGATTCACAAGAAAAAGGAATGAGCTTCTCAAATCTATCGCTGACAAGAGAAACAGAGAGATTATCGAAAGCAATTATTCTCAGCTGGTAGAAGCATGGGGACTCTTAGAAAGCAAACACGATTTATACGCCATGTATTTGACTGACGAAGAAGTAGAAACTGCCGATAACTGGATAACGGAAGTCCAAGAATCATTCACGGAAGCTATGACTATGAAGATGAGTTACATAAACGACATAGTAGCAATAGAATCTAGAGCGCGCGCAGAAGCAGAGCATGAAGAAGTGAGAAACAAAGAGCGCGAGCAAATACAGAGAATAATTGATCAAACAGCTATAAGAAGAAGCACGGCACAAGTTGTTTTTGAAACATCGTGCCAAAGTGTTATCAACATCCTAGAATCAGATAAGGGTACGATCTCTACCATCCAAAAATTTCAGCTCCAACTTGAAGAAGCATTTAAGGAATGCAAACAAACTAATAAGGAGCTACTTAATTTGCTGACGAAAGAATCAGCAGAATCTGAAATCAGATGGATTCACGATATTCAAAGAAAGTACAACGGGATAATTGAAAAACTAGATGTGCAAATTGTTAAAGATGAACAACTAAAGGAATCAAAGCAAGCGATAAAGGAAAAAACGACCAACCTTAGCTTGGAGAAAATAAAATTGCCCAAATTTGATGGTGAAATACGAGAATATCCACAGTTTAAAAGAGATTTCCAAAGGCATGTTGAGCCCACCTTAGACAAAGGCGATGTTTCGTACGTCTTACGATCCTGTCTCGGTAAAGAACCTTACGAAACAGTAAAGAGTGTAGACGATGACATTAACGAAATGTGGAAACGCCTCGATGATAAGTACGGAGACCCCGCCAAGGTTGCAGATGTGATCATTGACAGTATTCGACGAACCAAAATCATCAGAGAAGGAGAAGATAAACGACTCGTCGAATTTGTAAACATGTTGGAGGACGGATATAGAGACCTAAGAAGACTTGGACTTGAGGCATAGATTACAACGACCAGTTCTGTAAGCATTATAGAAAGAAAATTACCGATGGATATAAGGAGAGAGTGGGCTCAATCAGTCAGCTCAGATGCAAGTATGGTTGACAAGATGAACAAGTTTCCTAGCCTTTTACGATTTTTACTAAATCAAAAGAGAGCCATAGAATATGATTGTGCCGCACTTCGGGCTTACAACTCCAACACGGCAATGTCTAAAGCAGTCGCGCACCACGCAACCGCGAGAGAATACACTGACGAAAGACAATCGAATTATTCTAAATGCTTGTTCCACAACAACGCTGAGCACTGGACAAGTGAATGTAAATTATATCTGTCCGAATCAGTAGATGGAAGAAAAAGAATGTTAAAGGAAAAGGATGCGTGTTGGTCATGCTTGAAAAGAGGACATCGCATTCATGATTGTAAAAGAAAAGGAAATTGTGGCATAAACGACTGCGCGGGAAAACATCATAGAACCATCCACGAGGAAAGAAAAGAAGTCACAGCGTCAGCAAATATCTGCAGCAACTCACAAATCGATACATGTCTCCTGCAACTTCAAAGAATAAAAACAAAGAGAGGATACGTAAACGTCATGTGGGACAACGCGGCTTCCATATCACTCATCACAAACAAAAGGGCACGGGAAGAGAAACTAAAGGGAATACGGGTAGAGCTGTCTATCGTAAAAGTGGGTGCGAAAAGCGAGAAGATTGCATCAGAAAAGTACCGGCTATGTCTCATTGACAAAAAAGGCCAAATTGTCGAGTTTCACGTTTATGGCATCGACAAGATCACCTCAGACATTCAAAGCATAAATATTGATGGTATAGTGCAATTGTTCAAAAACGTTTCAACGGAAGAAATTGTGCGCCCTACCGGAGCAATCGATGTCCTAATAGGCTATGAATACGCTGGATTTCACCCTGAGAGAGAGCAAAACTCAGAACACTTGCTGCTTCTGAAGAATCGCTTCGGTCGATGCATAGGAGGAACACACCCATTAATCAAGGAAACCAGTGTGAAACCTAATCTCAGTGATGTAAAAGTCCTTCATGTTATGAAAGCGAACGTAGAGGATTTCTACAACATCGAAAATCTTGGAATCGAGTGTAAACCCCGCTGTGGAGGATGTAAATGCGGGAGATGTCCCATTGGGAGTAAAGAGTACAGCATTAAAGAGGAAAGAGAACTTGAGCTGATCGACAAAAATCTCGAATATGACTATCAGGATGGTCGATGGATTGCAGAATATCCTTGGATCAAAAACCCTTCTGCCCTCCCAGATAATAGGCGAGTAGCCGTGGCAACGCTGATCTCTACGGAGAAAAGGCTCCTCAAGAACCCTCAGCACGCCAAAATTTACGATATGCAAATAAAAGATATGGTTGCAAGGGATGTTGCCCGTAAACTCAGTAAAGAAGAACTAAACAGTTACAAAGGCCCCATACATTATATCTCGCATCATGAAGTTCTCAAACCAGATTCGAAGTCTACACCGGTTAGAATAGTGTTCAATAGTAGCGCTAAGTGCATGGGCCATGTACTTAATGAATATTGGGCAAAAGGTCCAGATCTACTCAACAATCTAGTGGGAGTATTAATACGGTTTAGGGAGAACCAAGTAGCAATGATGGGTGATATCAGGAAGATGTACCATACCGTAAAGACGAAGCCAATAGATCAGCACACCCACCGATTCTTATGGCGAGATATGGACACGACGAGAGAACCAGATACATATATCATACAAAGAGTATCATTTGGTGATAAGCCGTCAGGCACCATTGCGACAGTAGCCCTAAGAAAAACCGCTGAGATGGGAAGAGAAAGGTACCCACAAGCAGCACAAATTATCCAAGATAATACTTACATGGATGACATCATTGACAGCACTGAGGACCTACCAACAGCGCAAACAATTGCCAGCGATATTGAGAATTTGATTAAGAAGGGTGGATTCCAAGTCAAGGGCTGGATATTTTCAGATGATCCTATAAATCAAGACAAAACGGCTATACCTAGCGAGCCAAATACATCGACAGAGATGGGAAGAGAAAGGTACCCACAAGCAGCACAAATTATCCAAGATAATACTTACATGGATGACATCATTGACAGCACTGAGGACCTACCAACAGCGCAAACAATTGCCAGCGATATTGAGAATTTGATTAAGAAGGGTGGATTCCAAGTCAAGGGCTGGATATTTTCAGATGATCCTATAAATCAAGACAAAACGGCTATACCTAGCGAGCCAAATACATCGACAGAGAAAGTCCTCGGAATAATGTGGAATCCAGTCAAGGATTACTTATGCTTTGAAGTTAAACTAAACTTTTCACGTAAGAAACACAAGTTGCGCATCGAAACAGATTCAAAGACTAATCCGCTCCCCTACGAAATTCCAGAACAGCTAACGAAACGCATTATTCTTTCACAAGTTAATAGCATCTACGATCCGCTCGGATTATCAGGACCTTTCACAGTGAGAGCGAAAATAATGATGCGTCAGATATGGGCAAGCGACATCAAGATGAACTGGGACGATCCTATTCCGGAGGAGAATAAGCGAGATTGGATAATGTTCTTCAAAGAACTACATGAGATGGACAATGTCAAATTTAAAAGATGCATGAAGCCACGTGATACAGTCGGAGATCCAATATTGATTATCTTTAGCGATGGATCCAGCCAAGCCTTCGGCGCATGTGCTTACGTAAGATGGGAACTAAAGGGTGGCCTGTTTAAAAGTAGCCTGATTCTGTCCAAAAACCGCCTTGCCCCGATTAAGAAGATGTCTGTTGACCGCATAGAACTATGCGGAGCAATAATCAACAAACGACTAAAAGTGCTCGTACAACAGCAGTGCAGATATCATTTCCAGAAATGCTACCATATCTTTGATTCCCAAATAGTGCATGCTATGATTCAAAAGGATTCCTATGGTTTCAACACATTTGCCGCGACGCGCATAGGGGAAATTCAAGAAGGCACTGATCCTAAAGATTGGTACTGGGTCGAAAGCGAGCATAACATTGCCGATCGGTTAACGAGAGGCAAGAACCGAGCGAGCTTGGTTTTGGTAGTAGTTGGCAGGATGGACCCACATTCCTTAACCAACCCGAGAGTGAATGGCCAATAAGTCGTAATTACGCTGAACAACAATTACCGGACATGGTGAAAACCGTAAGAATTGCGACTGCAGTTATAAAGGACGATCTAGTAACCAGAATTAACATAAACAATTATTCCAACTATAAGAGATTGCTACGAGTGACAGCGCGAGTTTTGTCGATGTATCACACAGATTCGAAACCTACATTCCTTAATGTCAAAAGGGAACCCACTGCAGAAGATCTCATGAAGGCTGAAGATCTGTGGATCAAAGAAGCTCAGAGGAACATGCACGAAGAACTCAAGGCAGGAAAATACAAACGTCTATGTCCTCGCCTACGTAAAGATGGAATATATGTCGTGGGAGGTCGTGCCACCCGTTGGATGGAAATGAGTTACAACAAGAGCGAAGTTATATTATTACCCTATGAGCATCGCTTCTCACGTCTCTACGCAGAATATGTCCATAACAGGGGACATTACGGAGTATTAACAACTGCCAGTAAAATTCGCTCCAAATTCTGGATTACAAAGCTACTTAAGATGACGAAATCAATCAAATACAACTGTATCATATGCAGAAAGCTTGATAAAAAACTAAGTGAGCAAGTAATGGGAGAACTTCCAGAGGAGAGACTCAAGCCCGCTCCAGCCTGGCATTGCACAGCTATTGACTTGTTTGGTCCATTCAAGATTAAAGATGAAGTAAGAAAACGAACGACAGGAAAAGCGTACGGAGTTAAATTCAACTGCTTAGGAACACGAGCCGTGTATCTAGATCTTACAGCGGATTACAGCACTGAGAAGTTTTTAACGGTGTTGAGAAGATTTGTTTCATTAAGAGGTTATCCATTCAAACTTTACTCCGATAACGGATCTCAGCTAGTTGCAGCTAATAAAGAACTGAAAAGTGTTACCAAAGGATGGGACTGGGAAGAATTAAAAGCATTCGGAAACATAGAAGGTTTCCAGTGGGAATTCACAACAGCTGATGCTCCCTGGCAAAACGGAGTTTCTGAGGCTCTTGTAAAATCAGTCAAAAGAGCTATTGCCGCAGCCATCCATGAAAGCATTCTGACCTTTTCAGAGCTACAGACAGTTTTATTTGAGATCGCAAATTTGATTAATGAGAGACCCATTGGCAGACATCCAACATCACCCGATGATGGTACATATTTATGTCCCAACGACCTTTTACTAGGAAGATCAACTGCCAGAGTGCCAAGTGGACCTTTCAAATTTACATCCAACCCACAACATCGATTTGCATTCATTCAAGGCATCGTTAACAGCTTTTGGAAAAAATGGACAAGAGATTACTTCCCCAGCCTTATTATTAGACAAAAATGGCACACTGCACAACGCAATATGATTGTTGGAGACATCGTCTTGATGCAAGACTCAAACCAAATCAGGGGACAGTGAAAACTCGGTAGAGTGTCAAAAATTTACCCAGGGAAAGACGGAAAGATTCGTAAAGTAGAGGTACAGTACAAGAATCCCAGGCCAGGTGAACCTGTGACTAAATACGATGGGAGAGGTTATGTCACTGTTGAACGAGCTGTCCACCGTCTTATAGTATTACTGCCAGAAGAGGACAATAGAGACAAATCAAACTAATCGATTGTTGACTCTGATCATTAACTCAAAATCTGTAAAAAAAAAAATAAAACTTTTTTTTTTTTCTTCGAGCGGGGGAGTGTGTCGTTCTAGACTAACGCTAATGACTTAATCACTGTAATATAAAGATTCTAAACTTGTAATGACTTACGTCACAGTAGCTCGTTAGATTGTGAACATTTTCGTTGTAAGCGGAAGCAGATCGAGAAGCCACCGGGTAACTATACATTTGATATTTAAGACCTTGTTTCTGCTTTGTAATTATTACTTATGAGCACATACATATTTCTTAGATTTCGAACGCACTCCTCGTCACGTATGCTACTGAATAAAATGGAACTGTGATAAGCCTGTGTTTGAAACCGATGGTGTTAAAGGACCGTGAACAACGAAACAATGAGAGCTTCTAAAGATATACCAAAAATTTCAATACAGAGAAAAAAAGCAGCTCTAAACAAAAAAGACAAAAAAAAAACACTCAGCTTCAAGTTTATATCCCTACGGTGCTTGACTTGAATAGGCCGCTTCGGAAAATACCGTAATAGTCTTTGTTTGTCCCCCCAAATTTTGCATCAGCATTGTTTCCAGTTTCTCTTGGGACTTACAACGGTCCCAAGAGAAAACAAAAGCAATGCTTATGCCAAATGTGGGGGAACAAACAAAGAGTATTATGGTATTTTCCGAAGTGGCCTATGCATGACTGCGTAGCTACCAGTGTGGACCACAGGTATCATGATACGTCAAACTGGATTGAAACCAGCAAAAAATGCAAAAGAAAACATTTTCCAAACCGTTTTCCACCTGAACTCGAGTAGCCGCGTCGAGCAACAGAAAGCGCGCGAAAAATGAAGCCTCGTTTATGTTTAGGTGAGTTAACCTGGGTTAAGCCTGCAATCCAATCTAAAACTAGTACCTTGTCAGCGGCCAAAGATACCTAACCTCGGGCTTGAGCCCTCGATATAATTACGTGATACTGGTACATACCTCCGTACGTTCACCTCTCCATGTATGCCAATGTGACCAGTATCATGCTAGTTTACAGCATACATCTTTGACATTGGACATCCATGTTTTGATCAATCGACACCGGGTATTGCTTGTACCCGCAATATGGTCACGTGATACTGGTCACCCGATACCTTGTTTTGACAGGTACAATCAAATACGATTGTATTCGATTGTACCTGTCGAAACTAGGTATCGGCTGACCAGTATCACGTGACCATATTGCAGGTACAAGCTTATAGCTCGCAGAGGTCATCTCTATGCCCGGTGCGCTTTATGACAAACTTGTATGGAACTTTCTTTCTGCAGTCCTCTGGTTGCTAGCTGTGGTTTGTGAATTGAGCCTGGATTCCAGCGTCTTTAAAGGGGCTAGGTCACGCAATTTTAGGCAATTTCAACACTGATCGAATGGTCATAGAATTAACTAAAATATCAAAATAACTGTTCAAAACTATTGAAGAACTCTAACAAAACACAGGGAAGCCAAGAAGGGACATAGATGGACAAAACTGGAGAGGATTGAAATGGATTGAATTTGGGTAAATTTGAAAAACGTCGGCCCACCTTTTTTCAAACTTATATCAGTCCATATCAAAATGTCATTTACACAGCTGGAAAATCATTCTCAGTTGTTATGTGGCCGTGATTTTGCAAATGAAAGACTCTTGCTCTGCCAATTTGACGTTTGGAGCTCATAATTAACAAAATTAAACAAATTTACCTAAAATAGCGTGACCTAGCCCCTTTAAGTAACCTCTGTATTAATTACAAAAAGCTACCCATAAATGCTGCAACTTAGCACCTTCAGATGCACAACAAAGTTCTTTCTATTCACAGCAGCCTATGATTGCAGCTAAAGATCAAATTCCACCCCAGCCTCGACAATGCAACTTCTAGAGTTTACTCGTGTCTATTAGGACTGACTATAACTATTTTACTGGTCTCTGCATGGGGTGCCCTGTGGCAGCTGAAGGGTCAAGCTAAGATATTTTCAGACTTGAACCCAATTATAATTAAGTCCTATATAAGAGAATTGGGTTCTTGGTCATTTCAAAGTTGTTGGTCATCGATTTCTGCTAAGTACTGACTAATGCTGACAAATTATTTTAAAACCAAGGCACAGGCACTGACTCAGGATAATCACCCTTCCGTAAACTAACTTTGGTTTGCTCTTATAAGTGCAAACTAACATTTAAATCATAGCTTAGAGCCTCTAGATTCTGTACAGGCATCTCTTGACGGACCCCCCCCCCCCCCCCCCTGGTTCTAAGACCGCTCGAAGGGCTTTAAGACACCTTTCAAAATCAGTATATAAAAGCAGTGTACGGTTGGTTGACCTAACGATGAACTCCCAGTAAGAGGATCCACAGGATACAATGTCTCGACGCGAATTTGTAGTTAAGTGTGCGTAAGAAAAAGCGACGAAGAGACAAACTCTTGACTGTTCTGGACGGGGTGTAATACGACGTTTCGGCCGTTCGGCCTTCTTCAGGTTAAAAGTTAAAAACTAAAAAACTATTTACAATGAGTGCAAATCACAAAAACAGCGGCTTATATATACAGAGTGGAAATATTGAAAATAAGGAAACGTAACAAAACAAAGGTCAAAGCTACAGGGTGACATGGATTTGACAATCAAAGACAAATAAAGAACTATAAGAAAGGTGTAAGCTACAAGGTGACATGGATTTAACAATCAAAAACAAATAAAGAACTATAGGTGACATATCGACAAAAATGCATCATATTGGGAAAATGTCAACTCACAATAATGTCAACTCATTTTGAAGTGGTTAAGGAATGGAGTCGTAAGTGGTTTTCTGAAGGGCAGATTAGCCAGGAGATTGCTACGTGGGTTGCAAATTTGGAACCAAAACCAGGAATGGCATTTGGGAATGTCAAAACACACAAACGTGACAACCCACTTCGACTATTACATCCTGTTGCGGTACAGCAAATGAACGGCTTTCTGCTTTCACAGAATTGTACCTCAAACCTCTTTCACAGAGTCTTCCGTCCTTTGTGAAGGATTCCACGGATTTTTTCAACAAATTAATATTAGAAGATTTGAACGCAAAAGGCCCATTCCCTGAGGGGTCCCTCCTTGTGTCTTGGGATGTAGTGTCAATGTTTCCAAACATTGACAACAATCTAGGTATTTCAGCAGTTAGAAAGGCACTTAATTCGAGATCTGTTAACATTCCTTCCACTGATTGCTTAGTTGAAGCCGTTGAAATTTGTCTAAGGGTAAATAATTGCCAGTTTGCTAGTCAGAGC
>NC_090896.1:25959081-25965826 GCF_036669925.1 Montipora capricornis
CTCTGGAATGACAATATTTACTAACCAGCTTTACATGCTGTCAAACATTACACCTGCATCACTGTTATATAATTGCCATTTCTGGATTTCATTGTTTGCGCTAAGTTAACTCGCAGTAGGGATCTCCGAGAAGCTCGATGTCCTTTTTCAAATCTCTCAGAAGTCTGGATTTGAAAAAATCGTTTGCTGCCAGCAAATTCATAAACTCCCGCTGGCTCGCATTTGTAGAAAAGGTAAACCAGGACCGATTCATTTGTCTTTCTTGTAAATCTTTCCCTTTAACTGGCGTACTGTAATTCTTCATGGCGATCTTGATGGCATTTATCCACACTGTCAATTTGTCCGACAGCATCGGTTGCTCGATTTGTAGGCTATCCAGCGTGGACAAACTGCACTGTTGAGATGTGCCACCTGAAGAAGAAAATCCAAATTTTTCTCACGCAACTTGGTGGCCGAGAGCTCCTCCACTGCTTTTGTCAGAGATGCCTCAAAATTCGGATTAACAAGAACAACTCGAACCACGTTCTCGCTCCCGCAGTCCTCGGCGTATTGAGAACCAGACGTATCTTGACCAAATGCACCTCGCAGTTCCCTCGAGTAATTCTTTTCATACGATTTTCTCACAAGATCTTGCATGAAACTGTTCTTATGATCTTTCAAGACTTTGTATAATTCCTTTATTGCATCACATTCTTTTCCATCGGTTAAACTGAACCTTGTATCAACACACAAAAACAACAAGCAACACGACGACCAGAAAAATTCAGACCACAATAGCAGTAGGATGGAGACGCAACAATTAGAGGGAGCGTCCAGTCAGTTTATCAGTAATCGATCAACCATGCCTTCAACAGAGCGTGGTATGTTTATCGATCAAGAAAGATACGGGTAGAACAAGCAACAGGGAAAAGAAGGGGGCTGAGACAAAAAAATGTGGCCATCTGTTTTTTTAACAAACAACAAACAACCACAACAATAAGTAAATAAAAATTGGATCGTTAGTGCAATCACCATAGACCCTCGCTGTTTTCGCATTGACGTTTCAACCTCCACACTGTTAACAACCTTCCTGTGGACCACAAGAGGACTCGGCTTGTATATAGCGGCCATTGGGTGTTGTCAATGCGAGCCAGTACAAAGTGTATACTCGCAGGGGACAAGCGATTTATTGACAGTTTAGGGTCGTTTCCATCGATCCATCGATTGTGAGCTGGTACTTTGCAGCGGGCTGGACGTTATTTCGTCGTGTTCATCACTGTTAACATCGGATTCATGATAATGCTGCCTTTTTTTCTCTCTTGAGTTGATATAGCACTGAAGAAAAACGTAGCATTTGGGATTGCTGGGGAAAAAGAACAACAAAATGGTTAATTTGCACTTGAACATGTGTCCGCCTGAATTCAAAAAAAAGAAAAAAAAGAACCAATTACCAGAGTTACGAACCTGATAGGGCTTCATCGCAAGTATCACGCGTACTGCAGATGGAATCCCATGCCTTTTGCAATCTTTTTCTTTTGCATCGCACACACCTTTTGCACTAATAATGCTACAAGAACCGGCAACAACTAGACTCATAAAGCATAGTGCAGTTCCACGTATGGTCGCGCTGTTTGGTTGTCTGCAAGGTTCCCTTTGCTTGAATCATCCTTGTCCAAACGATGTAGGAGTGTAATTTAGCTTCTTATATACGTTGCAAGAAAAGGTGACAATTTTCCAACCGATCTCGGCACTGATTGACTTGAACAAAAAAAGGGCGGGCAACTATTGTTTGGAAAAACAAGAACATCTAATTTGGTTTCAAAACATAGCGAGAAGTGAGGAGTATTACAAAGATGCCAACGCCAATTTTTGTGACTCTCCTCATTCAGCCGAAAAAAAAGGTGTGACGTGGTTGTCTTACCTTTCACTAACATGCTAGAACGCGGTATTGCCAAAGAAATTAAAGAGCGATTGTATTGGTCAAAAGCGTTTTCTTCTGTGACCAATATACCAAAAGAAATTAAACTGAGAAAAAAGTGATTTTGTGTCCTGACTTCCACTTTTTAGAATGTCCAATTAACAGCATTATCACAGGAAATCACTGTTGATTGTCGAGGGTAATTGCTTTTCTTTAGGCCCACTAGGATCATGTAGTTCCTTCAATAGCCTCATCAACAAATAAAAGGGGGACGTGATCACAGCACTTTTATGTCTTTGGTCAGCATTTCAATAGAATAATCAAACAAATCTAATTGGCCAAGGTGTGAGGTTCGGTTTTCTAGTAGATAGGTGGCTTCAAAGCAACTGTTCAGAGACAAACAAAAACATAACAAGAGGAGCCATGTGAGAGATCAGCGATTTGTGTCGTTCGATGAAGCGAGATTTTTTGACTTGAAATCATCAAAAATTCATCGTGAGCGAAAAAAAAGACTCGATTGATGGGATATGACTTATAAAATAAAGGTGGTTATCAATAGATAAAACATGATAATAAAAAAAAAACAACCATACTACCATGAAAAAAGATAGGGACACAGTGTGTGTTTGGTGATGCAATTCTAGAAAATCCGAGAAATAAACTTCATCTTGAGCAGATTGTAAAATGAGATAAACTGTTGGAAAATAAAAGGTGGAAATCCCGGATTTCACGGATTTCACGGATATTTTTAAATAAATAATAATAAATAATAATAATAATAATAATATATAATAAATATAATAATAATAATAATTTTTTTTTTTTTTTTTTTTTTTTTTGTAATAATAAATAAATGAAAACCTTTATTGAAAAATCAAGTCAGTTAACACAGAAATGATTAACAATATATAAAAAGATATATATCTGTCTCTAATATATAAAAAACAGTTTAAGTTCATTCTTCATTTAAACAAGCAAACCAAAAACAAAAAATATATATATATGCACATGTTATGGTTATATTAGTATTAATATAAAATAACTTTATTTTTAATTCGAATAAAACTGTTTAAACAAATATTATCCTATAAGTATATTAAAAACAATCACAAATCTAAAAAAAACTATTCCAGTAATAATTAAAAATGTATATAGAACAAGTTTTATAGAACCTAGATTTTCGCAAGGCGATCTATCTCAATTCAAAGTTCACGCTTCTTAGAAACGAATTAAGCTTCTAATTGTTTCTTGAGCTGTTCTTGACGCCGGTGCAGTAAGCAAGACAGGAGTAGAGCCGACCTTAAGGATGGCAAAAGAGACTTTAGAGCGTATCCAAGGAGACGGTTGGTGGCATAGTTCTCTCCTTTCTTCACGCTGCGAAATAGCATGCCACCCTGTTATGGTATCTCTTGCCACTCTTCTCCCATGCCACCTGTTGTTGTAAATACTAATGGTGTAAATGTTGCTGTTCCACGTCCATCACTCTTCGCGTATACAATCTCTTCTTGTCGTTCTTCGTGCTGCTTGTATATCTGCTTGAGGTCCAGGTCTCGTATAACGAATCAGCGTTGGGGTAGCATACCCGCTACATCAAAGAAACGCTGACCTTTGCCTTTCCCAGAAACCTCTGGCATGGATGTATGAGGCGAGCGTGGAGGACCTCTGTTAGCTCCGCTTGGCAGCGAACTCTCCGTGAGCTCCTGGAGGACGGGCCTCAATCTCGACATCATTGGTACAGGACCATGCTGAGCATGTCATGCCTCAAGATCTCGCAGTTCATATATGGCGCTGTATTATGACAATAGCCTCCACGGCCGCAGACCATGGGCATGATCAACATTAAAGACAATTCGCCACACACGCAAACTAGATGGCTTATCGGCGATTTCCAGTCATATCTGAGGCTTTAGAGCGTCTCGAAACTCGCCCTTGTTCAGAGTGAAGCCCATTGCATCGCATCGGTATGACTGATCAGCCAGTTAGATGCACCTTTTTTCAGAAGCAAGTTCAACCGCGCGCTGTGTCGTCATGAGTAAGAGAGTTCTTGATGTCATCAGTTTGTTCGAAGCACTTCGTTTTTCTCTCTTCTGCACACTCTGCTGTAGTGAGTTACCAATGGCATCGTCTGGTTTTTCATGGGCTTGTGAACCAATTTTCTCGGGGGGGGGGGGAAAACTTGAAAGTTTGGGGGGGGGGGCGCTGTGATCTTTAATGACGCGGGGTACTCTAGATCTGCATTCTGGCTTGGATTTATATATTCCAAGCCCACCCAGTCTAACTGGCAATGCCAAGAGGTCTCTTTCGCTCGGCGTTGTGCAATGATGAGGCGTTATTGACGGTATTAAGGACATCGGCAATGACGCGTTCTAAAGGTTATAGAGTAGATCTTATACACCTGGGAGTGTTCTGAGAAAATATGTCCATTCGGTGCAGAAAGCCAAATGTAAAGGCTGCGTCGCACGCTTGTGGTTGTGACATGGCAAATTATGCCAGCGTAACCACCTGGCTTACCCAATCCTCCACCTTGCTACCGACGGATTCTTCCAGATAGTCTCTGGAGCCCAGGGATGCCCCCAGATGGCTTTTGACCCTGAGTAGAGATGTTAATCGCCGTTCATTCGAAAATTACTCTCGAGAACGCTCCATCTTTTCAGGTTTGGTAATAAGCCAACATTTGTTAGCGTTTGGATAGTAATCCCCAGGCTAGGCCCGGCTTCAGTTAGTTTCGTCCCACCATTGCTTTATCGACTTCCAAAGATCCGGAACCACTTGAAGTCATCAGCATACCAGCATTGTTTCGCGTCACTCGAGATACCAAAACGTGTAATCAAGGGTTGAAGACTGATGGCGCTGTAAATCCGAAATCGCACAGGGGATCCCCTGATGTTGAGCCTTCGGACGGATTTGAGCAGCTTCTCTGTTGTTATAAACAATCTCGCCGGTTGCCGGTACGTATTAATTGCGTAAGTGGCTATGGGTGGACACAGAACCCTTATATTGTGAAGCGCAGCAGCTCTGTTTAATGCGTTGAAAGCATTTGAGGCATCAATCAGGAGTACGGCATCAGTTTCTTCCTCTTCGAATATAGAATGCATTGCATGGACAGCAGCCTCGCTCCCACTCCTAAGGCCTGCACACACCTGTAGTGATCCACTAGCGTCGAGAACATCTTCCTTCGTAACCTTCATGACGCACTTTCCAATTACCCTTCTAATGACTTCACCTACACCATTGGGCGGACTGCGCCTTCGCCCTTGTCTAAAGGTATCAGCCTATTGGCTAATATTGGTTCAATAGTCCGTGGATCAATATACTCTGTGCATAGCTTTCTAGTCATTGTTGCCAAGGCATCACACAAGTTCGCACTTGATTTCTTGAAGGATTTGCAAGTGAGAATACGCTTGAAGCCATTTGCGTCGACGCCTGAGGGGCCGCCCGATCCTTTGGTTCGTAGTGCCGCCTCGCGTATCATTTCGCCGTCTATCTGCTGGTATAGCGAATCATGAACTTCCTCTACCGGTCCAAAGAGTATCGAGCCAAGCTTTGCGTCTTGTGCCTCAGGGTGTTTCTCATGAAGCTGTCTCATGACATCGTCGGTCAGCGGTAACACCCCACCGCAGTCTTCGTCGCTTAGATATCTCAGAGCAGAATTTATCTGCCCTTGCATAACTAACTTGGCAAATATCTTCGCTTTATCTGGTGACTTTGCCCTCTTGGTCTTAAGGATACGCTTTTGAATCGATCGTCCTTCGCGCAGTAGGCTTTCGATTTCCCCTTCTTTCCATAGCGCTAAGCGTTTTGTCAAGCACTCTTGGTGGTCTTTTGCTTTTGATTTCATGCTTGGCTTTTAGTGCCGTTGCTAACAGAACAATAGCGGCTTTAAGCGCTATGTGTTGTGCATGTGATGCATTGTTCCACTCAGTTATGTGTTGTGCTAGTAAGTCTATAAACTCTCGCCACCCTTTACCATATATCACAAGGAAGGTATTCTTCCGCCATTGTGTCCTTTCATCGTAAGCTTTAATTATGGTTGACGAATTGACTGTTATTATTGTTCCGTCCGCTCTACGCCCCAACTGACTATCGATGGCATGTCAACAGCGCTGAAATCAGGTAAATGTCCTGGTGCGTGCACGTCGCACGAGCTTCACTGAGAACATCATCAGTCACGGCTTCTGATTCTTGTTGTTGTTGTACATTTACAGCGGTGCTATTATTCTCCGTCGGCGGCTCTATTGCAATATGCAAATCCAAGAAGTTTGCCAGGTCCAAATTAGCATTTTGACTGGTGTTGTCACGATTTTCAAAATCGTCGCTTTCCTGTTGAGGAGGCGTAAATAAATTTCTCTGAAATCCGCCTAAGGCTGGCTGCTCTCCTACATTATCACCATTAGCCACGTCAGTAGCGCAAGTCTCGCCAATACTGTCATCCATTTTTTCGAGCCTGGAGGCTTGATCCCGTAGGTTTTGGCTTTTGATTCCTAGATACTCATATCCTTTCTCGACCCATAGTCTGTCATTACTGCTATATAGCCCTTTTTGTTACCGTTTTCTTTGCACGGTGGGTTTTCTGATGCCACGAGTTCCTTTGCTTTCTTCTTGCATTCTAACAAGTCTCTGTTCATCTGCTCTGTCCATTTCAATTTCGGTCGTGATCCTTTCGACATCTCTTGTATCTCAGCGAATAATTTCTTCTCAAGCATGACTTGCGGTCAGTGAACGTCCAAGGCAAAGACAATAAGTTAATTTCCCTTCAACTGAGTAAGCACTTCGTCGAAAACGCCTCCTAAAACACTCTGATTGTAGTAACGACCATCGTTTCTCCTCTTTGCTCGGCAGCACAGCACA
>NC_090896.1:25970926-25985926 GCF_036669925.1 Montipora capricornis
GACCCTCTGCGAATACTCCATGCTGTATCTCTTACGGATTTAGGCAGGGATGTTGACCGATCGGATGTGGGCTGAGTTTCAGCCTATCAACCTGACCCGAGGGTTTTCCCGCGGGTATTCCGGTTTCGCTACTTTTCCAGGTAACGGTGGTATGCGACGGGATCATACATGGAATGTGTTGCGGCTACCAAAGGTGCCTTATCTATGGTTGCCACCCGATTTCAATGAGCCGCTCCCTTTGAAATTCAGTCGCCAACACCGTAATGAATTGTGATTAGTAGAGCAAGTTTCGTCTTATTTGGTTTCCCTTTATTACAGAACCTCTACAATAAAATAATACAAGTCAATTAACACTTACGTCATCGGTGAGATTTTTCAACAATTTGTAGTTGGGTTCAGTAAACACAAAGTACTGCGGCGGTTTGTTCGCTAAGCGCTCAAGCTACAAGGTGATCGTAAAATAAGACAGAATTTCACAAACTGAAGTTAAGCCCCCTTCAAACGGTCATGTAGTTGATGATAGTTCAAGCTATCACGTGGGTATGAACACGAACGACCATGCACTTTCATCAACTATTTAACAATTATCCCACGTGCGCGTGTTGGATATGAGATGATATCCAACAAGCGCAAGTGGAATAATTGTTTTATTAAAAACGCCCAAAAATTATGGATAAATATTCCTTACTTTATTCTGTAAAAACAAAAAAGTGATGCGTACAGTTAAGCCTATTTCTCACATGCGACATAACGATCATAATCATAATCATAAGCACGAACATAACGCTGTTATGTCGCTTATGTCTTAGTGGGAACGTCCAGGAACATAATCATAGGCGCCCTTATGATCAACATAATCATAATCATAAGAAAATGATCGACCATTTTCTTATGATTATGATTATGGCTTTGACTATGACTATGTCGCTTTTCTTTGCAGTGGGAACGCGAAAATCATAACGACATAATAAAAAACATAATGACGCAACAAGGTCATTGTGTTTTGGCCAATTAAAGTCTAGGACCAGTACTTTCGGGTCGGTTCATTTTCAAGATGGCGGCCAGTTTCGAGGAAAAGCTTCACGTTTTTAGAGCGGCCGTCCCCACTAGAACATAAGAAGCTGATGTTTATGTTTATGATTATGATTATGCTTATGATCCTTATGTCGCCAGTGGGAACTAAGCTTTACTAATATTTATAGGGCATGGTATAGTAGCTCATATACCATAAGCCAATCAAAACTCTAGAATTGCATTACCCAATGATCTAGTTTTTAATGATCCCAATACACCTTATTCCAAAATAGCCGCTGATTTATGCGGATACAAATTGGCCCTTGTTGCCTCGTTCAAGATAAAATATTCTTTTGTATTTTAAGCTTAAGAACGAGGCATCAAGGGCTAATTTGAATAAAAACAAAAGAATATTTAAATGGCGGCCATTTTGGAATAAGGTGTATGCGCCATTTCCGAGTTGCAGTTTGTCTCGGTTTCGAAGTGACTCCTGGTGCTCAACTATTGAAAGGGAAATGAGTTTGATTTGCATGGGAATACACAACTCATTTCCATTTGAATGGTTGTGCATCAGAACTCGCTTTGAAACTGAGGCATGCAGCAACTCTGAAATGGGCTATTAGATAATAAGCTCAATAATGCCTGCATTTTGATTAGTTCTCACTTATGATCTATTGAAGGTCAGACACAGCTGACGTCGTTTTGGTCCAAAATCCGTGGACCGTTTTGAGATGAACAAGGCATGCCAGCCCACATATAGATCACTAATGACACAGTAGACTTTGCGTATGTTCTTATAAACTGAAAGGTGTACATGTAGAATATATGTATATGAAATGATTGAAATGCGGAAATTGAAGTACATGAGAGTTACAAATTTTGCATGTATGATTAACGAACTTAACCTTTGGTTTCATAATTCTATCTCAGACTGTAAAGCACAGAAATGGTCGCAGTTTGTGTCAGGTAAATGGCATTCAGTGAAAGAAAAAGACAAAGCTATTACAATTAAACATTATTACTGGACAAAACTGCTTTTACTGGACAAAACTGAACGTACATCACTTCTGACAAAAGCTGCAATCCCGATAACATAAACTGCGGCTCCAGCTTGTCTTGCTTTTTTGGTCTATAATGAAATAAGTGAAAGACTAATAAGGCATTGAAAGGACTGCAGTAGCTAATTTGCCAAAAATTATTAAATAATTTTCAGCCAGCCCACCTAAACTAAAAAACAAAGATAAAAGAAAACAAAACAGGAAATGAGAAATGGGAAATTACCTAAGGTATCAGCAAGGAAAATAACAAATGGGCTCCTTTGGAGCAATAATTAAGTTTAAATCCCCTTGCTCCGTCATTTAATTGACAATATTATTATTATTAAATATAAGCATAATGTAAATAAATTTTATTGTCACTGTTCCCCTTTAAACTTATAAGTTTATAAGTGAGTTGACCATGTAATTTTTTTCAGCTGCCCTTGGAAACCTCTGTTCCTTTTATTCATTTCTTTTTTTCTTTATTTGTTTTGTTTCAAAATAAATACTGCCGACAAATTTTATGAAAAAAAAAAAAAACGGAACAGCCAATGAAATTTAGCTGCCCTTACGGCAATTAAGGTGGCTCGCAAGGGTTTTAATACTTTCAACCAACTTTACTATTTGGAAGGGTTGAAGCTTCCCAACTGTTTTACGTGATGGCGTTATGGCACCAAATAAAACACCAATAATCGCTAAATGATGTGACGTAGTGGGTTACCATGGCAACAAAAGAGCCATCTCAAAACACCCTACACTTTGCCTTTGAACGTGTATATCTCAAAAACGAATTCGGTGACCCCCATTTTTTTTTTGCTGGGGCGTGAAAAGCAGGCTAAGATAAAACTCTACGCAAAGTTGAAAAAATTCTCTGGAGCAGATTCATAGCCACCTTCCCAACTGGAAAATTTGAAGGTGGATCTGAATCTGCTCCAGGGGATTTTTTTAATCCTTCCAATAAGACATTCCCTCCAAATTGTTGAAACCGGCTCCAGCCACCTTAAACGCAGCTTTTTATTTCCTCGGCCAATCAAACAACAGTGTTTCAGATCCCGTGTATGGCTCTACAAATCATGATGTCGGAAACTTCACCAGCTAGACGAAAGGCATGGATAAAGCCAAGGTAAACCACTGATATTAACAATGCAACCAGAAGTCGATAAAATAACTCTCAAAGCTCGTAAGCCACTCATGAACGCACCGCGGACCTATTTTCCATGTTACTGTTGTAGATGCTTGATTTATTCTGCCTGGAGATGCTTACATGTAACTTGACAGTGAAAGACAGGGACACCCAACTAGTAATAATTTTAGGAAAATATACGTATCTGTTCGGAAGGAAGGAAGGTGGGATAGACTTCAAATAATTATCGGAAGTCAGACTTTCGAGGCACACTAAGATTTTGGACATTTTTCTGACTAGGGGATTTTCTAGAAATATCTGAAAAGTAGTGAAGAGTAGAAATTTGGAAAAACAACATTATGTCCACATTGAAGAATGCTAAAATTTAGTATGAATCAACTGTGATATTGAAAATAGCAAAAGATTTGAAGATTTATAACTTCTCTCAATTTTGCCAAAGTTTGCAGTGTGAGAATCATATTTGTACGGAAAAGAGGACTATGTGATGTAAAATTTTCGATCAGATCCGTCATGATTGCTAGTACTTTCGAGAGAGAAAAAAAGCCACCTAAAAATTTTTACAGACCTTAATTTCCCCTAGAACAGATCAATATTATGTAGGGCAGCTACAAACTCACCAAACAAGCTCTGTAATTGTTCCCGAACTTTTAAAGCATTGTGGAAACCATTTTAGGTAATTTTGACCAATTGTAAGACAGCCATTCACGGGATGCCCCTGGTTCTTAATAAAAGTACTACTTTATTAATCAGATACACGAATAAAAATATTATTATTCACTTTTATTACATTTTGAATTTATCGCAGATATTGCATTACTAGCATTCTCAATCGCTCACTCAATCTGAATACGGCCATTGTTTGATAAAATTGAAATGGTCCAGAGTTTAATGAAATGTAATAAAACAATAATAATAATACTTATTCTAGCATCCTGTCCAAGGAGGTGGGAGGATGGGGTAGCAATACTCTCAGTCACTTCATGCTACTTGAACCCAGGATCAATATCCGGCCATAAGAGCCCCTGAGGACCATGGGCGACTTAACCTCTATGCATTTGTTCCATTCACGCCTGTTGTGTATGAGATTGGTAAAAGCCAATTCAACACTAAATGACTTGTCTACTATTTGCTGTCTGAAATCCGACGCCCACTCATGGTCATAATAATATTGACAGTTAGGTAGTTAATGGTGTTATAATTTATAGTCATTATGCAATCTCTAACCAGATCAGTGGCTGGTATGATGTCTTCAATTCTCCCATCTGTGATTATAATGATAATACTTGCTTGCGTCCCTGCACACAAAGAATGACAACAATCAAAGGGGATACTAAGAGAAAATCCAAGTTCTAACAAAAGTCGAACCTACACTGTTGGACCTTCCAAATACTCTTTCGGATGCCCTAGCTACCACTAGTCCAATGGTCCAGCTTCTACAAGGCTTCTGTAAATTATAGCATCTCAACAAATACTGTAACTGGAGGGTCATGAGATAGACTCATATTCAGAACACTCAGATTTTTTGGTAGCATGCGTGAGTCACCAATAGTGATCACCTATCTCTTGAAATGCACAATCCCCTTCGCAACAATTGGAGCAGCACCATACAGTACTGAAATACACTGTACACTAGTACCAGTTTATTTTATAGTTGACACTGAAGCTGCCCCCACTATTAAGTATATATAGTTGTAAGCAGAATTCAATTTGTGGACCCAGGGCCCAGGTAGAGGAATGGCCGTTTACATACTGAGCAGCTTTTAGCATAGGAGAATAATTATTCATGTTGAAGTGGGGAGAGAACAAATCCCTTTATTACAACACTGTAGTACTGAATTTGAAAAGGGTGTTGCATACTGGTAGTTTCATGTCGTTGGAGATGTAAAAGGTTTGCTCATCATGGCAGACATGGTGGTGTACATGTACAAGTAGAAACAGAAACTAACGGAAACGCAATTTTGCCACCATTTGAAAATGCATGTAACAAAAGGATGAAGTTTGTTAGTTTTGGAGCAGCACCATACAGTACTGAAATATATTAAGTTAAATATAGGCTGCAGTGCCTCTTAGAACTACTGTTCAAGCTATTATGAATAAAAAGCAGCAAAAATCCATGTTTTCTTTGCTTAAGAACCCAAGAAGCAATAAAAATTGTGACAGAAACTATGCAACCCTAGCAAGTTATTCACACCGGACAATATTTATTCTCATCCTAGAGGCTGCGGTTCCTTCAGTCTGCACCAAGAATGACAACCTCCAGCTAAATCCTAAAAATACACAGTCCCAGGAAAGCATGCTTTTGTAACCATAATCATGACAAACCGATATCGTTAAAATTTCTGAGAGTCAGCAGAGAAGCTAAAAGTCCACATAATATGGACTTCCTAGCTTGGAACTTGTTACGTGGAGTTCCTTATTCTCCATAGACCAAACAAATTGCCTCTCCTCGGAACAAGAATGAACAAAATTATTATTAATTTTTTAAATAAAAGTAGTGACTAGCAACAGTGATTTTTACTCACCACCAAGTTCCTTGATTTGATCATTTGCCTTAGAAAAGAAATAAAAATAAATCCAATTGAGAAGTCAAGAAAAATTTAATTGCACCTTGTTGCTTGAACCATGGACACACCTCTCAATTTCCCTGTTATCAAAAGTTGAACTTGATTGATTGATTGATTGATTGATTGACAGATTGATTTAAGTTTTACCATGTTGAGGCTGTCACACAAACTGGGTGAGGCTCCAATTATTACAGTACAATGTGCCTTTCTGAGACCAGTACACAACACTCTTTGCAATCATGCTGGGTTCTTTAACATCCTACAGAATTTACTAAATGAGGGCTGTGAGACGGGGCCTAAGGTTAATATCGTCCTTATCAGAGAAGACTTTCAAGTGTATAACCATAAACAGGCTGTAATAGGCTGTAAGGCTGTAAGGCAGCACTTTCTCCTTAGTTATATTATTTTTAAGAATGTTGGTCTACCAAAGGTTCAAACTCCCTGCATGATAGTCCAATTCTTTTGACAAAGAAATCAGAATATTGAAAAATTATTGTTTCATTTATCTTGGATAGTGATTGAATTCAACATTATTAAAGCTAGACCTTCGGCAGAGAAAAATCAGGACTAGATCTTTGTTTCCACCTACACTGTAGGAAGTGGGTGTCGGTATAATATATCAGAGGTTGTGTGTGTTGTCATCTCAAGTGATTTAATTCATGAATTTTTTTATGAGGGTGCAATTATTTTAACTAATGAAAGGTCTCTACCTTATGTTCCCAACAAAAATTGTGAGGAACCCATTGACAACCAGAGGGAGAAAAGAAAATAATGTAGCATATGTTTGGCATCTTTTCCGCCGATCCCAGTTGCATCTTAAGACATTTAGCTTCCTTTATCACTCTTGGTCATGACTCAATGAAACAACAAAAGTGTAGAAACCCTAGTCAGCTGCGTTATAAAATTGTATAAAATTACTGGTATGAGATTTTGAACTTTTAATTACAAACTTTTTATGAGTTTTAAAAAAAAGTTATAAAACAGCTGACTAGGGAAGAAGTCTGTTATGATGGTTTCCTCATTAGTGGTTTCACCCATCCACTGCTGTAGAGGTTGAGTGCCAAG
The DNA here is from genome assembly GCF_036669925.1 of Montipora capricornis. Lineage (NCBI taxonomy): Eukaryota > Metazoa > Cnidaria > Anthozoa > Scleractinia > Acroporidae > Montipora > Montipora capricornis. The sequence goes on from NC_090896.1 coordinate 25,977,751, forward strand.
GATAATCTTGTCTAAAAATAGCTGGAGCTTCCTTATGCTGCATCTCCAAAGGGAGATGGAAGGGTTCCAGCTGATGGGTTTAACCACCGTCCAGTTGGCTCATCGGACTACTGTGTGGGAGGTTGCAGGATCAAAAACTCTGGATGGAACAACGCTCAATAACTGAGGAGAACTTTAGCGCTGCCTCAGAGTTCGTACTCTTTAAGTTAAGAGTTTTTCAAATTTCATGACTTTCCATGACCTTTTCCATGACTTTTTCCAGTTTTCCATGACCTAAAGTTTAGCTGCCCGTTTTGAAAATTGTCAAAATCGTCCTTGTTTTTGGGGTATTTTCTGACATAACTCGCCTGCTTTTTATTTTGTCCTTGCTTCCACTCCTGCAATAATTTCCGTACCACACTTAACTATGATTTTCCATGACTTTCCATGACCAACAATTAAATTCCATGACTTTCCAGGCCTGGAAACTGAAATACTTCAATTCCATGACTTTCCAGGTTTTCCATAACCCTTACGAACCCTGTGCCTTTGCAAAAACCAATGACATCTGCAAATGGTTAGACTTTCTATTCTTCTTGGATAAGGGCAATAAACCGTAGGCCCTGTCTCACAACCTTCAAAGTTCATAACCCTGTGAGACGTACAGAAGAACCCACACACTATTTGCACAGAGTACAGCATGGAGTTCCCAGTGTTGTGGTCTGTCCTCTACGGTATAGCTAGATGACTGTAAGTTAGAAACTGTAAAAGGTTAATTGTGGCTCCCTTTCTAAAATAGAGTTATTGTATGGTATGATATCTAGAGTCACTGTGATACAGTTTTGACATCCCATCCCATTTCCAAGAATTACAAGTGAAGGCTTCTTATCAGCAAAAAAAGAGCTTGCCCTTGCAGAGATGAGTGAGGGAGTCTAGTGACATGAGCAATAATTATTTATTTCCGCTGTTGAGATGGGAAGAAGCTTTGAGTTGATTAGCAGAGGGTGAGTAGAAGTAATAAATTATGTGTACAGAAAATGCACAAAACAAGTACAAATATTCTATGATATTGTACAGTTAGTTATTGTACGCTTGGTTATTGTACAGTAGAGAACCTTTTTGACTAGTTTAGGTGCTGACATTTGCCCAGTGCTTCCTACACGAGGTCCCATGATTTATGAGTCAAATGGTCAATGAGTCAATGAGTCAGGAGTCAATGAGACTCACAATCAATATAGCAATAATTTATTGATTAAGCCTAAGCCCTTGTTTCAGTGATTAGGCCTAAGCAATCTCTGAAATTTTAGCTTAAAATCTTATGGGTTAGGGTAACTGCACTAACTCATTGACTCACGACTCATGACTCATTGATTCATTGACTCATAAATACTTGATACTCTTCCCACACACACAAATCTGTCACACTTTCTCGGTTGTTTGTACACATTCTCCTTGTTTGTAATTGACTCGCCCTAGTGGACCATTAAAATACAGCCCAACTCGCAAAATTACTCAGCGATACTACAATCCAAAACATCTCAAAAGATACATGTATATTTAGTGGACATGCAGTTGTATTGCCAGCCCATGTCGTCTTCTGCAATAAAATGGAATTTTAAAGCTTCTTCCCTGTCTTTAGTGGTAGCATGCATGCAGCCCTTTATTATTACTGCCATGCAAGACACAGCTGTTAAATTTTAAGTTGTTTAATGCATGCTTTCCGGTAAAATATTTTGCCAGTTGTTTGACAGCACATCAGAGTCTACATACCATTTCCAGAGCTTTAGCCAATCTTGTGCCCCCACCAGTATTCACCTTCCGTAATTCTGCCAGTCCTTTGTTTATCTTTGCTCTAAAATTGAGAAGCAAGTGAACCATAATTTACAAGTGTTATTATAATGGGCTGAGGTGTCCTGTATTGTGAAATGTTGAGTTGGATGCTAAGGTATTTCAGTGGCCATTATTTTTGTTTCACACTTTTTTGCAGTTATGATTGACATTCTTGTGTTCTGTTGTACTCCGCTGAGGAAATGGAGATTTATGCACTTGTGAAGTAGTTTCCATAGCCCTGTGCATATATGTCATTGAGATGATTTTTTATGTAAATGCGAGGGTCTGGATGCATGTCCTTTCATATCATCGTCATCATATCTTTTTATGCCCTTGGATTTTAGAGCAGCTTGGTGTCTGTAGCTAGTACCTCCACGCATTTGACTCCCAACCATGAAAATAATATGTCCACAAAGGACAGACTACATTACACCTGTAAACTTTACCCTAAGCTTTGCAAAATATAGTGTGTGGCTGCTTTTATGTACAGTACATGTAAAACAGCCTGGTTAAAAACATTGAAGGGTCGTGAGACAGGGCCAACAGTTTGTCATCCTTATCCAAGAAGACTAGAGAGTCTACCCATTTGCAGTTGTCATTATAAAGGTAGCACATTCTCCTCAGTTATTCCCTGAGTGTTGATTTGGCTGGAGTTTTGATCCCACAACCTCGCACAAGGCAGTCTGGTGCTCAACCAACTGACTGGTTGGTGGGTACATGTATTGATGACATTCTTGTGTACAGTATCATGCCTTGTTGTAACTTGTTTTCATAATCCAAAGGATAAATAAAAAGCAATATCCCAGTACATGTACATGTGTAATAAGTAGGGCACAAATATTGACTGTAGTAAATGTAACCATTTCCTGATTAACCCCCATAATTCTGTGAACTCAATATACCTTGACTATTTCTTCACAAAAAAACTCACCTGTCACCTGTCAATCTCAATACAGTTTCTGTATGACTGATTTCCGAAAAAGTAATAAACGACACGCGCACACCTGTGCTGGATATAACATAGGAAAAGTGATATGAATGTACATCTTGAACTTAGTTGAATGCTAATTAAAACAAGTTAACCACCACGAGCCCTAGACTGGTCACAGGTCAAGCAGTACAAGGTTGAGCCGTTGGTACATGTAGTTTAAAAAGGGTTACACTGGGGTTTCAACAAGGAGTGAAGTTGGCAGCTGGCTTAAGTAGAATAACTGACTTTATTAGAACTGGTCCTAGATGAAAAGGAGAATTCTGATTGGTTCTCTGAGCTGTCCAAATTTTGCAGCATGTATAGGTTGCCAAACTTTTCCCATTTTCTGTTTTCATTTCCTTTGACATAAAAAGAAAAATGCCAGAGATGTTTAATTTTTATTTAGTCATGTGAGTTCCAGTGCAAATTTTACATGTACCTCCCAGATTATCGAGATTATCGATGCGAAGCTTGTGTTCATGCTCTTATGGCGTATGAGTCATGCTTCTGGTTTACTTGTACACAAACGTTTTGTTCAGAGCACTTTCACTTGCACACTGAAAGATGAGATTAATACTATTCGGCTTTGTCTGTACCGAACGTTCTTGTTTGATGTGTGGTGCAAGATAAACAGTGATAGTCTGGCACAAAATTTTAAGCCTTGTTAGCTGGAAATTCGTTTTGCTGCCACATGTCCAATGTTTTCCCTGAGGATACATGTAATTCGCCGCAAGGATTCCAACCAATATTTCCCAGTACGGACCTCACACTATTTCAATAACATCTATGCGCTCTTAGGGGTGTCTCTGGGCATGCCATTTTTAAAAGAATGCTCCCAAATGCCACATTTCACAAGCAAAATTGATGATCATGTTTAGATGACTTTGTGTTGTCATTTTCCAAAAATAAATACCAGTTATTAACCGAGAGTGAAGTCATTACAGGGAAATCTCAGACCAAGGCCTTGATGTATGGACTGAGCGATAGTGAGGTCAATACATCAAGGCTGAGGTCTGAGATTTCCCTGTAATGACCGAACAGACAAGAATAATAACTAAAGTTATTTATTACATGGCCTTTTTTTTGCTCAGTTTTGGCCTGTTCTTCATCCTTTGGATAATAAAACTCGCTCTTGCTGTCGCTCTCTCTGTCGCTCATACTAAAGAAGTATCTGTATGCTAGTTTTTCTTTAAGTTATTTAAAATATAGTTGTACTTTTTCCATATTATTGTTTGTTGTTTTCACCCACATGCTCATACCTGTAGCTTTTAGTCTCAACTCAAAAGAACCATTGAGCCGAGAAAAATTTTCATAATGCCTGGTCATTACAAGAAAATCTTGCCCGCTCAACAGCCAATCAGAGCACGCGTACTATTGTAGCCATATAATAAAGAGTTTTAATCTGCCTAATTTCTCAATTAGGAAAAAGAAGTAGCCTCCAGCCTTTTCGTCGACTGTGATGACCACACTCATTAAAACCACTGTAGCTGTCTCATGGAGAGTACATGTAGCTAAGAAATACCAGAAGGGTCAAACAGAAGTGAAAGCAGTCAAATAGTAAAGTGGTCAGCAGCCAAATGCATAAGTTTGGGTTCACACTGATTGTTGCAGCTTTGTCACAGCATGGCAGGTTTCTTTTACAGGTCATGGGTCACAGGTCACAGGTCATTGTTTTACTAATACAGAAAGCATCCTAAACAGTCATACAAGCTAACCTTAGGCCTAATTAGACCTAAAGAAAAGTTTTTAGGCCTAAGGTTAGCTATTATGAATGTTTAGGATGCTTTCTGTATAAGTAAAACAATGACCTGTGACCTGTGACCTGTAAAAGAAACCTGCCGGCCACAGCAATGTTCCACAATGTCTCAGGAAGTTTGTGGTGGCATTGAGCATTTGGTCAGCCAGGCCACTTTCCTTGAATTCAAAGTCTAAATTCTAATTTTTAATGGTTTCATCCTCTTGGAATAAGCTAAAAGTTTATAGAATTCAGGGAAATCAGAGTTGGAGAAGTTTATTCAGGGGCACCTAACAAGAATATAGTTCAAAACCACTTAAACATAGCATTGTTAAACGTATTTTAGAATTAAAGGGTAGATATACATGTAGGCATATTTTTATCCCCTAAAAATTTTTCATCTGTTTGGATTTCCTTGCTGAAAGTCTAGTGATCCAAAAATGATAGGGATCAAAACTTACCTTTTCGAAAATTTCAGCCAGAAAAAAGGCTCCCGAAAATTCTACAGTGTAGGTGACCTTTTTAGAATAAAAATGTTTGAAAATCCTAGGAGAGGCAGGCTAGCAAGAAATTTTACAACAAATGTTCCGAAAATTCTAGATCTCAAATTGTCTTCCGAACAGATATTATCCAAAAATTGAAATTGGGTGCCCCTGTTTATTACTTCTTTTACTATTTTACATGTGTTACCCTCTTTAAATAAAGTTTGATTGATTGATTGATTGAACAGTAGTCCAATGTTATCATAAAACTTGTTATTTGATTTTCATTTTTATTTTGTACTTTGCAATACATTGGGCCAGATTATTTTGTTTTGTAGCTCCATATTGGGCAATTAAGCCTCAAACTTTTAGTTGCCATGGTACATGTTAAGTCGCCAGTGGTGACCTGGCGACTGCTAAGTTTTTAGCCCTGTTATATTATAATACTATTATTAGAGTACAATATGCTGCCTCGTTTTTGTAAACAACAAGTATAAATGCCATCTGCAGGTTAGCTAGGGGTTAGAATTAACAAATGAATGAAAACCTTACAGTCAATGCAGGCTGACATATTAGATTCATACTATACACTGGACATTAATCAACTTACCCAGCAAAATTGTTTGCTGTGTTTTCAACAAAATCAACAGTCTGGCCATGAAAATGGTTTAGAGTGACACTGCCAGATCTGAAAGCATTAATCAAATGTACAAAAAATTAAAAATCCAACTACATGAATGGATTCAGTAAGGAAAAAGCTAAATTTAACCCTTTACTGTACTTCTGGGAGGTGTCCCATTGATGGACTGAATCATATGCCATTACCCAGATTAAAACCTGTAGATGTCACTCTTACAAGAAAAAGAGTTTATAGGGACATCGCGTTCGTAATACACAGCAAGACATTTGCCATTAACACGCGAGACCGTCATTCACAGGCTTTGAGAGGCAGTTTTGCATTCAAAAATGTCCTTGAGGCAATTACTTGCAACTAATTTAAGTTGAATTAGTATACTCTCTTTTAAGTCTAGAGGTTTTTCCCAAGGTACTTCCTTAGTGTCAATAAGTTTAAATGCAATTATTTTTAGTTGATATAATTTCAGTAGAGTCACTAAGTAGTGAGCTGGCACTTAAGGGCCCACGGACGGATTTTTCGAGTGTTGCTAGGGAAGTGAAATATTACTTCCGGTGACTGACGTCATCATATAGTGAGCTGACCAGAAAACCCACTCACAAGCAAAAATCACCGAACAAACTGTTGTTTCCATCCAAGGTTTTTCCTCGCCCTTCCTCGCGCTCGTTCAGATCAAGTGCGCATCCGTAAATGAACTGACTTCCAGTTTGACAAAAACCTAAATTTCCGGCGGTCATTAAATTGAATTAATTTTTTTTCATATGGCATGTTTCACCTCCAAATACAGAATAAAGGTAAGCATTGATTTTTTTCAAATCATCTTTTTTAAAAATTTTATGGGTATTTCAGTATCGTTTATCTCTCTAAAAAGAACATTTTTCAAAATAAAAAGAAAACCATCCTTAGCTGGATGCAAAACCGAATACAAATTATGAAGCCACTGATTAAATAGCCAAAATGCGTGGCACGTAGACAAATTTAGAGTTTTCTTTTATTGGTCACGTGACCATAGGCGTGGCATGATGATGTCATATTTAGGGTCATTGGTTTACAAAAGTTAGAAACAGACCAAAATAATGCCAAATTCTCTCAAATTAGTTAACTATGACATCCTTAGCAACGCACCCCAAAAAATACGTCAGTGGGCCCTTAATTCAAGATCATTCTTGTAATCATTGATGATCATCATCAAGCTGAGCTATTTGGGCTGAAATGTTATTGTTGATACTGATTGTTTGTTGTTCATGTAACATTCACAATCTCTATCAGTAATGCTACTACTTAATTTGCACAGTAATGCTACCTGTATAATAATTAAGTTAACTACAGCAGAGTATTTTTAGCTCTATGGTTGGGTAATTGAATTGTGATTAACCAAAAGGTATGAAGTGCTTACTTGTCTAAGATAAAGTAAATATCAAATCCTCCGAGACATTTCTGCCGGCTGGACACAACACTCGGGAATTGGAAGAGAATCGCGATGACAGGAGCAAATTGCCATACAGCCATGTTAGCCTATATGTTGCTTCAGCCAGCTTCAGCTTGAGTCGACTCGATTTTCAACAGAGTATCGCTCTTCAAACGGAAGGATATTTTGGCCGCACGAGTTCTATTCCATCTACACAATTTTTATGCTGTCGTTATCAGTAAACGTGAGTCATGAGTCACAAAGCAAAGAAAAATGAGTATCAAATCAATGATCGATCTCTTTGGGTATTCTTCCTTCCGCTTGAAGCCTGCCTGGTGTTGGTATTTAGTGCGCTGCAACCAGGCCTTAGCCACGCAGTCAGTCACGCCATGTTCAGCTTGGCCCACGTCACGCAAGTGAAAACATAAAACTCTTACCATTTAGGAAATTGAATCAAGAAATGGAAATGTTATAGAAGAGGAATAAATAAACAACGGATTCAAGTCTCAGGGCTGTGCGATATACCGTACTTATTCGGCGAAATTTATTACTCAAATTTGTAGAGTTTAGTACTGCAGCAGTACATCCAACATGGCGGCCGGAAACCTGTAGAAACATCTGGAATTTAGTTTAGCTGTCTTTAACACTGTTTTCTGCATAATGAGCGAGCAAGTATTCGTATAGACACGTCTTCTAGTATATTGGCTGTTTAGGCCACAAAAACACGTGGGAAATTGATGTTTTTATGCAACTGGCATGTTTTTCGAAAGCCGTCGACATGTCACGCACTGTAAAAAACTCTGAAATTCAAACTGCTCTATTTTCGAAACAAAGCACGGTACCGGGCTGAAAACGTGCAAACAGATATATTTTTATAACCTCTTGTAACTGATCAAGATAAAAACTCGAAAGGCTCTTTAGTTTTGTATTTTATTTTTTTGTGGCGTCACGTATACGTAGTACCACGAACCGGATGTTTGCCTTGAGCATGCATCTCCTGTTTATGGCGTTCAACCAATATTTTCCACTCGATGGAAGTTGGCCAACGTTGCTAATAAGTTCATCCTCCCTTGTATCACTGCCAACGGATGTTTCGCTTTGGCTTTTTCTGAGTGACTTTCATCATGAAGGATCGATT
>NC_090896.1:25990926-26000926 GCF_036669925.1 Montipora capricornis
AAAAGTTATCATCTCGAGGCTCTGGGGAATAAATATAAGGATTTGCGTGAGTTTATTCCCCAGAGCCTCGAGATGATGCCTTTTGACTGAACTTCATTTATCGAAAATGGTCTGTCAAGGTAAATTCCGAATTTCGTGCCCAGCCGGTACAAAGTTCAAGTGAGCATGCGTGCTAAGTCACGCAAGGTTCTAACGTGACATGTATAGGTATGCATTAAATCCCTAGATAGTTTTTAATTCATTTTCTGTTGGCGCTGTAAGTGTACGTAATCGGGCTCCTTTTCGATTTCGAGCAGTCCGTACAGTAGATTAAAACAGAAAGCACCAAAAGAAGGATAAATTACGCCTCTAATTCCGTCCTAAATACTTATTGGTTTTTCAGCGATTCAGAGTAGGCCACTGAGTTAAACGATGAGACGTCCTGGGAAATTGCTCTATTGACTGCTCATTTACGCAAAATCCAACAAATCTACTCTGTAAGATTAAATATTTGCGAGACAAACTTTTTCTCGTACCGAAAAAATAAGGATGTGCCCTTCTTAGCTCTCTTAAAATTGTACAAATTCGTGTTTCTGTTAAATATATCTACATTTTTCATGTACTGTATTCCTGATTTGGTGAGTGGTGGTTAATTAAGTTAGAGTTGTAATTTTTGCTTGATTTTCCGACTTTAAAATGTTTGTTTCAGGGCTCTAGAGAAACGTGCAAACTGTGTTCGAATATCGCTGATGAGAGAAAGATCATTATGACTGGCCAAGACCTTGTCCATTGTGTATCTCACGCTAGAGCTAAGCTCCCGAGGCATGTCAGTCTGGGAATTTCACGGAGGCATCTAACTGGCACAAAGTAGCTGATCACCATACTCAACAGTATGGGCCATTGCTATTCCTGTGAAAAGGTTAAGTCAGTCGATACATCTCTCGCAAATTAGATACTTGCAAAGTCATGAAGATGAAACAAGTGTTACCATACCATCAAACATACATCCTGGTGTTTTTGTTCAAATGGCGGCCGATAACAACGATATCCATGAAGAAACTATCGACGGGAAAAATACCACGCATGTCAAAACACACGTTGCCTATCAGCGCTAGCAATATGGCCCAATTCCCCTCCGTCAGATGCACGCATATCATTCCCAGAGAAGAAGGTCACTGGGTTCAGCAAAATACACTCTGGCCATAGAAGAATATAGCATCTGGGGAGATCGTTAGCATGTCGCTCTGCTTGCTCCCGTGACAATTTTGCCATCATCGATCAGGCATCTTCGCGATTTGCTCTTAGCACCAAAGAGGCGTTGACATATTTTGGGACAAACCAACACTTAACGCACAGGTCAAACATGTTAATTTAATCGGTTTAATTTTGAATTACTGTCGTCATAGTCTTCATTATTGCTATTATTATTGTAATTTCTCTAGTATTTATATTTCACTGGAATTTATTGTTCATTTCACACTGAAGATGGCAGAGGTAACTGCCGAAACATATCTTTAAAACTCATGAGTGTCGTGTTTTTCTTTAAATTAATTTTATCACTGCTTTTATTCAGACCAAGATAGCTTACGCGGTAGACGAACACCTCGTACAAGTTTTCTGGGTCAAATCAAAACAGAATGGTTTCAATTTAATAACCAATTTCTATCTTCTTTCACCCAAGATCTTGCTTGGATGTTGCTTCGGCTCCATTACACCCCGAATTTTCAAGAAAGCATGCAATGGTATGTCATTACCTGATTAGAGCAGTCAAGGATGGAGTGGGTTTCGTTCTCGTTATTTCTCCGAGATACTAGTCAGCAAAGTGATTGGTTATTGCGCGATGATACACGGATCTGCTAGCGAATTCAGCACAATCTTCACTCAGATTAAGGTTTCCCAAGAGGTGGCAAGGAGATTACAGTAAGACGACTCTATCATTACATTCGACTTAGCCATTTACATGAAGGCAAATTAAAGCAGATTCAGTTGAGATTTCCAGAAGAATTTAAGAACACTGTGATACGCATGGGAGGTTTCCACATAGCTCTGAATTACTTGTTCCTTATTGGAAAGACGTATGCAATTCTGGGTTGGAAGACCTTGTGATATGATGCGGTGTCTATGCTGCTGGTACCACATCAGTTCCTATGCTTGGGAAGTCGAAAAACCATGGCATTCGAGCTCACAAGCATTTCCTCGGTGTCTGGAAAACCAAACAGCGGAAGTAACCAACCATAACAAGCAGAATCCAGGAATGTCAATGCGGCTTCAAAGACAAAGAATCAATCCGACAGAGCTGCGAAGCAGTGGTTAATGACATGGATGCTATAACTTCTATGCTCACCGTCTTCAAGAGTGAAGGAAAAGCGAGGTCGAAATTATTCAGCTTCTGGGAAGAGTACATTACCATGGTAATGATACTCCTGCAGAGCGCTCTGGCACTTAACTGGAGTCTCCACTTGGCAACTACAGCCGCAATGATTCCTCACTTCTTTGCCCTGGAAAAAACAAATTTACGGAAGCTGGCTGCCAATTTACCTTGTAGATATGCAGAAGCTTAAAGAGAGGCACCCTAATGTTTTCTAAGATTTTTCTGCTGGTAGTAACAGAATTAGTCGTTCACAGCAGCCGTTTGCTCAAGTCTAGACGGATATAGCTCCAGAACAATCACTTAACCTTGATCTAAAGTCAAAGGGAAGCATAGTCGGCATCAGTGGAAGAGAAGATGCTATGTTTTCGACCAATACCGGAAGCAGTCAATCAAGGAAGGGGAGCGACACAAGAAAGGAAAGGCAAGTTCATTGGAAATTAAATTGTAGAGTGATTCCACGCCAATTCCGAAACAGTGGGGAAAGTACATCTCAAACCTTAGCAACAAAGCGAACTTTGAACATTTGTTGTGTAGCGCACTGTGTAAACGCCTCACCCAAAGCCTAAATCATAGGTTTTCCTAGCTGGAGGCTTCAAAGATGCCATGAAAACAGTGTCTTGCACACAGGGTCATTGTGAGATTGTACCCGCTACAATCTCACAATGCACAGCTGCGCTCTGATCAAGAAGAAGCTCACACCAGGATTTTGCTTCAGGCCAAAAATGCGTCATAGACACACCCCAGAAATGTGATACAGTCACCAGACACGGATGTTGCTGTGCTTACAATTACTCATTTTGAAGATCTACAGTTCCACGAGTCAGTATGGTTTCCAAATGGAGTACCAAATCGACTGAGGTTCATCCGTAGCCACCGGTTACACTCTTTCCTTGGTTAGCCCCTCCGCAAAGCCCTTCCTGCATTCTATGCTCTGTGATTCGATCAGTACTTTGCAGGAAATTGGAAAGACGACTACCATAAAGATTCTGTCCAAAGATAACTGAACCAGTTCCAACAGCAACTCTCCCAATTCGGCGCAGATCCCATTGTAAGTTATGAGTCTTTGATCTCAAGCGATGCTTTCATCTACTCCCTGTACAATCGTGGGGGAAGGTTGACCAAAGCAGATGATGTGCGGTATTTGCTCCTCTGCTAAAAGAACAAGAAAAGTGACGAGCTTCCTCCACGTCCGAAAGCATGTCTCATCACATCAAAAGAGCAAACTTTCAAACATACCTGTGGAACAAGGTAATTTATGGCAATGCAGAATCTCCCTACACATGATGGACGCGGTTGGAAGATGAAAGGAGACAACCGTGTACCCGGGTCGATGAGGAAAGAACATGCACCGAAGAACATCGTTGAATTGACAGCCTGCCGCTGCAAGAAATCGTCATGTACAGGAACCTGTTCTCTTAAGTCAAGTAACCCAGCTTCACTGCACGGCCACGGATCTATGTGTATGGTCAATGATGACGGATGTGAAAATCCAATGAATTATCTAGCGAGATGTGTTTCAGGCGATTCAAGTGATTCCGAAGGTGAACAGTCACGTCGAAAGAAACCCTGTGATTGAGGAAACTTTGTTGGTAACTCAGACGAGAGCTTGGTTACTGGGGTGTAACGACATACATACACTCAGCAGAAGACTACTTCTACTACTCTTAAGGAGGGTCTCAATGGAGAAGGTGGGGAGGGGGGGGGGGGGGGGGGAGGAAGGCAGCTTTTACGGTTAAATAATTTGCCTTTTCACGGCTGGAGGTTATCCTTTTCTCCTTTTCCCCGTCACGGTTAACTTTTTTGAAAAAACAATGAAACGTCCCTTTTGTTGGTTACTAGTAGAGTCTCATTAGAGTGCATTCTTTTGGGAGTATTTCTGACTCATTCCACATTAGGAATTACAGAATACAAGGAATATAAATTCACAAAAGAACGCAAATTATGAAAACGGATTATTTTTGGCGAAGTGATCGATCTGGGAACTATTGTATCTGCACATGCGCCGGTTGCGTTGGCATATGGTGTCTGAAAAAGGTTTCCCTAAAGTTTGAAATATGGCCATAAGTACCAGTTTTTTGGCGGTTTCCTCGATTTTTCGGTTTGCTTCATTTGCTAAAAACCAGGGGAAAGATGACGAATTATTTTTTGTACTTGTGAGTGCTTTGCGTAGTGGAAATGCGTTCCCATACGCTCTTCCTTGCTCTTTATGAGCCGGACTTAATTGAAAAACAGGTTCGCGGTTTTTCTACAAACCAATTGATGCCAACCTCATTTCTTTTGACCAGGCAAGGGCACTTTTTTTAAAATAACACAAACTGACAGCTCTTTTTCTCTAACATCAGCAAAGAAACAGAAAGGTGGCCAGCACACCCCCATCTACGGTACAGACTTTGAATTGCTATTCCATTCAATTTTCAATTTTCATGCCGCTGGCAGGCATCCGGCCGACAGCGTATCTTTTGCCGCCAAAACTCTCCCAAACGAACGCATATTCTGCCTATTCCGAGTGAACGGTATTCCGGTCATTCCGTTCATTCCGAAAACTGAATAGCGCCCAAAGGAACACGAATACCGTCTATTCCGTGTATTCCTATTCCGGAATCGTACCAAAAGAACGCGGCCTAAATAGCTTAAGAGGAGATATTGATCTACAATATTCCGCTGTGAAACCTTTTCTGTACCGTGGGTTGTGCAAATCTGATTTTCTCTGGTCGTAGCTTCTAGTCTATAAGTAAAATTAAATAAATATATAGAATTTACAAGAGAGAGGTGCTGACACCTGAAATAACTAAGGGTTAACAAGAGTCAGGTGTGATGTGAGCTTTCTAATTTTACAGATCGCTACATACAATATGGTCACAATAGCACTAAGCCCGATTACCAGCCACTGTTTCGGGGAATGAGACAGCGCTCATATACCCGAACTTGAGTGAGCGGCGGATATCGAGTCTACAATAGCACACGCACGCAGACATAGACACACATTAAGCCATGCAAAACAGAATAAAATTAAAAAAAAAAAAAGAAGATAGCTTTCCTAGTAGGTCGCTTTTAGTTTTTTTTGAAGAAAGTCAGCAAAGGATCTTTTATGTTTTCGTCGATGGCATTTCCTATCTTGAAAATTTCATAATTATCGGGGATGGAAGCGGAATAATGAATAATGAATGCCGGCTTTTAAAAAAATGAATAAAGAATATTTAGCGTTTGAACATTCAGAATATTAAGGCATTTTGAGGTTTTCATTCAAGAATAATGAATACGGAAAAATGAATATCGAACAAGATTTCAATAATGAATAATTGTACGAGAAGGCGGCGAGGTATTTCGCTCAAGGGACTGTGCTATAAGAATTGCAAAAAACCTTAAGGATCAGTATAGAAGATAAGGATAAGTACAAAACACTACAACCGACCAACAAATTCGTTTGGTGCTAACGAAACAATTGTCATGCAGTACGTGACCACAATGAATAACTCCGGGAAAATGATGGAAGGAATAATGAATAACCGAGATCCAATTCTTCCGCTTTCACCCTCGATAATTAGTTCTTGCTTTCGGAAGACAGTAGGTCTGTTTTGCAACTAGCTGTGTATTAGAAGTATGAAGGGATTGACCTGTTCCTTGCAGGTTCGAGAGGTCTCCCACGCCTGATTTTGCTTATAATTATAGAAAACAAGCTTTTCGTCCTGTTAAACGTGACACTTCTTACAAACGACTCATTAATAAACAAACAGCATTTGGAACGGAACCAAAACGTTTTGAGTCTCGAAAACTTTCTTGACGATTATGAGAACTAAATCAAGCTACGGAATCCTTAGCTGGCTGCAATTATATCTGAATGTTAATAAAATGAACACGGTTAATTTATTGTGCAGCTAATGGTGTTTGGTGATATTCCTCTTTGTGAAAATTACCATGGAGGCACATTCGTTGCACGGTTAAATTGTGAAATGAGCGGATGTATTTACATGTTGATCGCCTCTTTAACAGGGCTAACTTAAACTTATTTGACAATAATTCCACTAGTGCGCGTTGGATATGAGATGATAGATAGCCAACCAGGCACGTAGCGCCAAGTTGGCTATTATCATCTCATACCAACAAGCACTAGTGGAATATTGTTTTATTAAAAACGCTCAAAAATTATGGATAAATCTTCCATGTTTTATTTTGTAAATACAAGAAAACTGATGCGTGCAGTTACTGCTATTTGTAGAGCATGGTGTAATCGCTCATATACCATGATGGCTAAGCCAATCAAAACACTAGAAATGCATTATCCAATAATCCAGTTTTTAATAAAACGAATTAGTTGATAAATTCAGTGTTCTGATATCACTCCTCATGTAGATGTGATTGCACCAACCATAGGACAGCACAACGTTGCCACCACAAGATTTGGTCCCGGTATCACAGTTCCGCACCAATATCGCAGAGGAGTATCTACATAGCTCTCTTAAGACTAGAAGTTCTTGCTTCCGGAAGATAGTAGGTCTGTTTTGCAGGCAGCCGTGTATCAGTATAAGCTAAGTATGCGGGGATTGACCTGTTACTGGGAGGTTCGCAATAAAGTCGAGGTCTCTCACGATTTTTCTTAAACAAGCCACTTTTCGTCCTGTTAAACGTGTCTGACACTTCTTACAAATCGATTACAAATGACTCATTAATATTAATAAATAAACAGCATTTGGAATGGAACCAAAATGTTGTGAGTCTTGAAAACTTCCTTGACGATTATGAGAACTAAATCAAGCTAAGGAATCCTTGGTGTGGTTTATCTGGCTGTTGATAAATTGAACATCGGTTATGTATTGTGCAGCTGTTAAATGGTGTTTGGTGATAATCCTCGGACATCTCACCAACAGCTCAATGTCACTTGTGTTCGAGTCAACTTAGTTTTGAGAATATTTAATTTGCGGGACGGTAAAATTATTTCATTAGGGAAAAACGCCAATCCAAGACAAGCAGTTACCAAAACAGTTCTTTTAATGAATCCGGTGGACGTTTATTTATTTCGCAGTTATCTTTTTCTCCAAAACCATTTGTTGCCATGTTAAGGTAAACGAATACCTCATTTTCAAGCAAAGAAAATAAGCGGCTTTTTTGCAAAAAAAAAAAAAAAAACAAAGAAAAGCTTCATCCAGACTGGAAGGCGGAAAGGTCCATCATATTTTCTGACATGTACGTGCTTAAATTATTTGACGACTTAATTATGTGGAAAGTGCCTTCTGTTTAGACTCTCTGGGTCTCGAGCGGTTTAGAACATGAAGACGGAAGTAAGAATGCGGAGTTTCGGTCTTCTCAGAATGAGTCAATTAAGCACCATCACCTAAATTGTACACATAAACATTGTGGCTTAATCTTATCGATATTCTCAGTGATCGAAACATGCAAACAGTCACACATTTTGTATGATTATGCTTCATTAATATTTAACTACGTGTAAACAGAGGCTTTAAGTTGATGTTGTTAGAGATAAACAGGTCATTTTGCTGAGCAATGTGAAACGAACAGAACGTCAGAGAACAAGTTGTCTTAAAAGCATTCCTATCTGGACACGCAAGAAGTGATTTAGTAAGAGATTTAAATATTTTGTTGAGGTTGTTCTTTAATACATATATTAATCTTTTTTCCTTTGCCTATGACACACGGTTCAACATCCTCCACCATTCGTTGCTCAACAAATGTTGAACTGAAATGTTGCTCAGACGTGTTGAACGGAACAGATCTGGTCTCTGTTTTCGTTCAACAACGTTCATCGTTTTGAATGGTATATTTTAACATTCAACATGGCATGACACACTGTTCAACATTTGTTGTACAACAGCTGCAACATTTGTTGATCAACAAATGTTGACCCATCTCTTTCTTGAATAAGAAGCCGTTGGCGAGTTGTGTTTCGTTTCTGTTGCTGTTGCGGTAGGCAAACATATTTTATGCAGTATTCACTGGAGAAATCTTGCTTCAACAAAGGAAATTTTGTTTGTTAGTTCATCTATTTATCAAGAAACAAAAAAACGAATCGAAAAAATTTTTTCTGTGGTAGTTTTCTTGTTGACAAAGTTTCACTTGTCCAAAAAATCCGTTGATTAATGGAACATTAAGGTGATTGTTACAAGAAACTCATAACTATTGTTGGTGGCAATGAAATATGTTTAGTTGCAGCAACGTTTAATTTGCAAATATACTTGCAGTCCACTTAAAGTTTTTTTAATTTTTTTTTAAACCGTGAACTACTGTAGATATAATAACCTTTCCTCGTGCTGTTAATGTGGTCGTACGGTAACGTATACAGCACCTTATCTTGACTTCTTGAAATGACTTTGCAACGACTACAAACCGTATAAAAGTAACTTTTGTAAGCGAATTTTCGAATCCGATGATGTTAATACTTTGAATTGCGTGTGAAGGTGAGTTTTGACAGGTGCTCATTGCTACAAGTGCTTAATAAAGAGGTTAAATATTGAACTTCATTTCTTGTGCGCGCACAAGCAAAGTTTTTCCGTACGGACACTAACCGAAAATTCTTCAGCCTCTTAAAGCTGCTAAATTTGTAAACAAAAGCTGTCAGGAAACGGTGCTTGTGCCATAAAACATACTTTGAATAAATAGCTGCTTTTGATCAATGCAATACACAAATAAATAATTTAGAGAGTCCAACGGCTCCTTTGTTCGGGAGGCCCGAAACTGAAGGTATGGAGCTGACACCATTTTAGTCCCAACAAGAAAATCTTCTGGGGACTTGTCCTTCCGATGAGCAACCATCAATGGATGAAGACATTCTTGCGCAAGCTTGCTGTTTTTTGCGAGCACGGCGGGCGTCGACGCATCTCTAGCCTAATAAAAACACTTTTGTGTTTATGCAATTATCAAACAGTTTTAGTTTTATGAAAACTCCTACGATGGCACTTGTGGCTCTCAGAACCTCATTAATGAACCTCATTGCAAACTATGATGCATGACATTTCCTTAAAATCTGTTCAGAAAAATACAGTTGCACACTGAAAAAGATGTTATGATATATCTTTCAAACTGTGTCAATTCTTCTTAAGTCCACGGGGTGATTGTTTCTCAGTTTGGGAGGCTCGATCACCGTTTATACGTATGCTGGCACCTTGAACCTGCTGGTACCGACAAAGTGGCATTTCTATTACATATAGATTAGATAGAAATTGAGTCGCAAATGGTATGTATGCAAGTCATGCAATTAATGTTAATCACACAATAGTTATCAATTATTTACCGAAGTAGAGGTGAATAGTGGTTCAACGAATATTTTTGAAGCCTCAACCTTTCCTTTTTTCTTTTTTAAATACTTTTTTTTTATTTCGTTTACTTTTTTGCTTAAATTACAAAAGAAAGCATCTAAAAGCACTGGGACAACTCCCTTTAAGGACATCAAACGAAAAGAGAACATAAATAACTAATGCTTCAACGAAAAGAAGCCGGACAAATGAATATTCTAATCCTGGATGCCGTTGCGTGCAATTCACGCACCTTTTGGCAGGGTAGCTCTGCTCTCTCTCTACACACACACACACACACACACACCCGCGCTCGCAGAATATGTTTAGAAAAGAGGAGCTATTGGTTTTGAGAGGAGCGACCAATTATACTATACTCAACAAGATGGGAATTACCTGTACAGTT
>NC_090896.1:26005926-26013426 GCF_036669925.1 Montipora capricornis
CGGGCATTGAGTTAATTAATACAGTCTGTAGAGTGCAGTAACGAACCAGTGCAATAATAATGCCACTTGCGGACATAAGGGGGTTTCAGTCAAAAGTCTGGCCGCTGCATTTTAACTCTCTAAAGTTTAGAAATATATGTACTGAGGAAGGCCATGCAATAAACTCTTAAAATAATCCAATTCCTAGTTATAATAGCATGGATACAAAAAATAGCGGTTTCAATTGTGGGGTCTCTATTCCCATGTTCCAAAGTAAAAAATGGCCGTCTCCAAGTCTTTCCCTGGAGGTCCTAAAGAATTAATTCTGCGTCCTAATCTTATTTCAACAGTCAAAATGGTTGAGCGACAAATCATCCGCTTGTCTGTCCTTTTCTTTTTGAGTCAAATATCACATCGTGTTGTCAGTCAGTGTTCTTTTGCTGGGACATCCGAGTTGGGATGGAGGTTACAAGGTCACACTTATAGGAAGATGAAGGCTGTAACCGGCCTGGACTGCGCATTTGAGTGTCACAAGGAAGAAATCTGCCAAAGTTTAAATTTTGTCCTTTCTGTCGGCGTTTGTGAATTTAACAACAGAACAAAAGAAGCCAAACCTAAGGAATTTGTCCCTGACCAGGATGCATATTACGTTAAGCGATTCTTGAAAAGAGGTAAGAATTTACACTGCATTTCTTTTCTTCCTAATCTTCAGATTGCCTCTCTTAATCATTTCCATTCAGTGTATTCCTAAATGGCACAAAATGCATGTTATTCCTGTAAAACAGCTGATATTATTGTACACGTTGTGAGATATTTTTCAAAACAACTTTTCAAATAAAAACGATTCGTCATAAACTACTCGTATGTTATGATTGGTCGGACACTATTAGCCACTAGTGACCAATGCATGACCAATCACAGGCCATAGACGAAATGTTTCGCAATTAACAAAAATAGCAACATGAAAGAGTTCTTCGATTCAGATGGCTACACTCACCCAGTCAATTATCCCGCTGGTCGGTTCAAACTATTTTCAAGCACGTCATTCAAACGCGCAGGTCAAGGGTTCAAAACATTTGGTATCAGAGTGCTACTTCTCCAGACTCCAATTAGTACTGCCATCCTGCTTACAAAAGCTGAAAGATGGATTCCAACCATTATGGACTCAGAGAAGACCGACGATGAGACGAAAAATATTAAGAGAATATGAGCGCAAGGGACATGATCTTTTGCACTTGGCTTTTCATCCGTTCAACTTACAACATTTCTTGCACGATGAGAATCGCCGAAATCCCATGTCGAGACACTGTATCCCATAATGGCCTAAGGCCTTCCATTCTTGGTCGAACATCAGATTCTACATTTTTTACCAGTTCCAGTAAAAAAAAAAAAATAAAGGAACAAGAAAAAAAAAAAAAATAAACAAACAGACAATAAATAAATAATTAAATAAATATATTTATTTAATTTAAGGGCGAGATAAGAACAATCTATTTACTAAACTGTGTGACTTTCTGCTAATCCTTTGCTGGGTTTTTCTTTAAGTTGCCCTTGGTTCGATTCCCGAGTTGCCGGCTGAGACATGCAAAGAGATCAAAATGAGTGAAGGAGAAGCTGTCAGCGGAAATTACTGGCTGTCCACGATCAAACCTGGAATGTCTATAGGCGCTTACTGTGATATGGAGACTGAGGGTAAGTATTGCAATCAGTGTCCGTTGTTTCCTCCCGCGATTACGCGATTCCTTGCATGCCTTCTATCCCGCATAAATCTGTTTGCCTGTGGACTCTCTCGCTTCTAATACGCACTGGGTCGTCCTCAAACAACATTTTTTGTTCTGTTTAAATTGCTTTTTTTCACATTTTTTGTTCGATTGTGACAAGTTATCCTTGAAATCTAAAGCAATTGATGATTATATTTTTCACTAAACAAAAGAGAGTGCCGGGATAAAAATAACATATAGATTTAGCCAAGCCTAAAAGCGCAGCTCCTGGTTATTTATTCTAAGGGCCCGATTACATGGCGAGTTTCAGCCCGGGCTGAAATTTCGCTCCGCTCTCCGGGCTGAAATTTTGTTGGGATTACATGATGAATTTCAGCTCGGGCACAAAACGCAAATTTGCGTGAAAAAATTCACTGAGATGTAAAAACACAATTGATGCCCATGCTCTCGTTCCTTTTTCAGCCCGGGCTGAAATTTCATTTCGATTACACTGACTTTTTGCGTACTTTTTCAGCCCGTTTGGCCGGGCTGAAAATCCTGCTTGACTTGAATAACTGCGTAGCCACCAGTGTGGACCACAGATATCATGATATGTCAAACTGGATTGAAACTAGCGAAAACTGCAAAAAGAAAACATCTTCCAAACCGTTTTCCACCTGAACACGAAATGCATTGACTGTGTAAGAAGTTTCGTTGATATATAGTATGGCCGTGTAGCCGCGTCGAGCCACAGAACGAGGCATCCAGGGCTAATTTGAATAAAAACAAAAGAATATTTAAATGGCGGCCATGGACTCGGTTATTTTATCGCCGATGCTTGACTTGAATAACTGCGTAGCCACCAGTGTGGACCACAGATATCATGATATGTCAAACTGGATTGAAACTAGCGAAAACTGCAAAAAGAAAACATCTTCCAAACCGTTTTCCACCTGAACACGAAATGCATTGACTGTGTAAGAAGTTTCGTTGATATATAGTATGGCCGTGTAGCCGCAACGAGCCACAGAAAGCGCGCAAAAAATGAAGCCTCGCCTAAGTTCAGGAGAGTTAACCTAGGTTGAGCCTGCAATCCAATCGAAAACCGGTACCTGGTCAGCCGTCAACTAAAAAAAAAAAACCCATCTAACCTCAGTGAGCTTAAGCTTGAGCCCGCGATATGGTCACGTGATATTGGTCAGCGATTATCTTGTTTTGACAGGTGTCAATTAATCAAAAGATGGATGTCCAATATCAAAGATGTATGCTGTAAAGTAGCATGATACTGGTCTCATTGGCATACATGGAGCGGTGGACGTACGTACGTACGTACGTACGTATGTACGGACGGTTCATGAAACTAACATTTCTCGCATCGATGGGTTACCATAACAATGGTTCTCCGCGCGCGCACGCCGTCCGCTAATATTTAATTTAGTCCACTATCAAACTGATTTTCAATCTAACATTCACCTTATTCCAAAATGGCCGCTGATTTATGCGGATACAAATTGGCCCTTGTTGCCTCGTTCAAGATAAAATATTCTTTTGAATTTTAAGCTTAAGAACGAGGCATCCAGGGCTAATTTGAATAAAAACAAAAGAATATTTAAATGGCGGCCATGGACTCGGTTATTTTATCTTGCTTATTTTCTTAGACGTGGACGAATGTAGTGCCTCCTCTCCTGTTTGTCCCGCTAATTCATACTGCTACAATATCATTGGTTCTTATAACTGCACATGTGCGCAAGGATACTCGGGTGATCATTGTCAAGGTCAGTACTGATTGGTCGGTAACCATTCAAAAAATAATACCGTATGCTGAATTTCTAACGTTACTTAAAATATCCCGATGCCAGTGTCTCGTGATTTTTGCAACATGGTATTGCATGACATTGTATTGAAATGCTGGGCACTGCAACCCTTTGCATTATATTTGCATTACAATCATTGTGAGAGTGCAACCTCGTTCCCATGGTCTCTCCTCTCTGCCTCCATTGACAACGGCAATGAAAGCAGAGAAGAGAGACCCTGGGAACGAGGTTGGTGAGAGTGTGGGGTTTTAATGCCAGGGTCTTGTGATATCAATTTTCTTTCTCGTAGATATTAACGAGTGTGATGCTTCGCCTTCTCCATGCGACGGAAATGCCGTTTGTAGTAACGTTGTCGGATCCTATGCATGCTCCTGTAACGCAGGATTCACTGGAGACGGAAAATCTTGCAATGGTGCGGAAAATTTTAAGTTGACGGTACATCACTTAATGAACCTTTCCAAAAAACTGGAATGCATTACACAGGGTTTTTTACAGTAGCAGATATATTTTTGAAAGCACAGGACGTGACTTTATTTTTTGCGGTGCCTTGCGAGCGCCGAAGGTGCGAGCTACCTAGGGGTGTCTGGGGGTATGCCCCCCCTCCTCCCCCTGGTAATTTTAAAAATAGAACACTCAGAAACGCTGTTTCCAGTATTTCTGGAACCCAAGAATCAGTTTCCTAGCCAAGCTGGAGTTCACTCAAATTTCCTTTAAAAAGTAAGTTTGAAAAAAAATTTATAATGATAAAAGATAAAACAAACCCCTTAGATATTAGTATCCATACCGGACATGGAATGGGAAACGACCGGACAAAACGTCTGGACTCCTGCCTCAAACGAAAACCCTGATTTACCTTGCATTGCATTGCATTGCTGGACTTTGCATCAGCTGGACCGAAATAACTGTTCAAATAGTGCTGGATTTTTATAATCGCGGTCTTACGATAATCCACCATGTCTGTTTCTTAGATATCAACGAGTGTGATGTTTCGCCTTCACCATGCGACGGCAATGCCTCCTGCATCAACAATCAGGGATCCTATGAATGTTCATGTCAAGCAGGATTTACTGGAGACGGGAAAACTTGCAATGGTGTGTATAATTACTCAATTACGGAAGTCAACCGTATATCACCCACAAAACGGCTGCAATATCACGCTGCGTTAGGTTAAACATGCGGAAGAGTTTTGATTCTAACTTTATCATGATTTCCCTCTGTCTCGTATTTAAATCAAGGAATGTGTTGCTTTGCCCCATGCCACCGAAACGCTAAATGCATAAACATCCGGAACTCACCAGAAATAGAAATGTGTAAAGTTGAAGTCATGTTATGGAGTTCCTTCTAACCAGAGTAATGCGACATTCCCTTTGCTTTCTTGCAGATATCAACGAGTGTGTTGCCTGGCCTTCCCCATGCGACGGAAATGCTGTTTGCATTAACAATGTGGGATCTTATGTATGCTCCTGTAATGCAGGATTCACTGGAAACGGGATAACCTGCAATGGTATGTGAGTTGACATTATGTCACACCACATCACGTTACGGTACTTTGCTTGTGATCTACCCTGGCAATTATGAGGTCCCGTTTCTTTCTCTTTTCATATCCTGTTTCTTTTTTAAAGATATTATGTACCAACAACGAGCGATCCTATGTATGCACCAGTCAAGTAGGATTTACTGGAGACGGGACAACCTGCAATGCTAATCACTTTAGTCAACTCAAAACGGCCCCTCTCATCACGCTACCTTAAGTTACATTTGGAGCTATAATCCACCGAGAAGTGTTTGCATTCTACCAGTGTTTACGATTTCCCTTTTCTGCCTTCTAAATATTTCGGGATTTGCTGCTTTTCCCTCTTTAATGCTGAATACCGAAATGCTGAATGCACACGCAAGAAGAGATCTCGTGTGCTATAATGTGAACCCGGTAGGAGGTGGGGAACCCCCGAAATTGGAGCTATAATCCACCGAGAAGTGTTTGCATTCTACCAGTGTTTACGATTTCCCTTTTCTGCCTTCTAAATATTTCGGGATTTGCTGCTTTTCCCTCTTTAATGCTGAATACCGAAATGCTGAATGCACACGCAAGAAGAGATCTCGTGTGCTGTAATGTGAACCCGGTAGGAGGTGGGGAACCCCCGAAATCTAGGATAGGTGTGTGCCGCCAAAGTTCTGAAACCTTGTCCCTATTTTAAGGGTAGAAAATCGAGATTTGTTACCCTTTTTAAGGCCCAACACCAAAAGATAACTCAAGACATAATTGTGTAACTGATAGGTAGTTTGCGCGTTGGGGTGGATACTGCAATTTTGGTGACCCTATCTAAGGAATATCTAAGGATCACAATACCAAAAAAAAAAACACAAAGGATATCCTATTTAAGGACTGAGCTCCTCAAAAACCTTACCTTAACGGGTGGCACATACCTGTATAGCTTATATAAGGAAGTGCCCTTCCGGGAACGTGACACTCACCGGGAATCAGAAGTGTGTGATGTCCACGTCAAAATTGACTTCCCTTTTAACGATGCATGATATGGTGTCTCTTATAACCTGGTTAAGATTTTCCCTTTGCTTTCTTTTAGATGTCAACGAATGTGGGGCTTCGCCTTCCCCGTGCGGCGGAAATGGTGTTTGCACGAACAATGAGGGATCTTATGTATGTTCCTGTAATGCAGGATATACTGGAGATGGGACATCCTGCAATGGTGTGTAAGCAGTTAATCACCAAATATGTATTACATTTGAGGCGCGGGTTCCATTGCCAAACTTCGCGTCACATGTAGGTTGGGTTTGTCCTTCGGGACTTTGGTTTTCCACTCTCCTCAATTACCAACCTATTATTTGATATGTGTTTATTATTTTGATTTGCATTCTGTGATTGTCAGAGTCCTCATTTAGTGCCCCAGCGCTAAATCATTAGAGAGCTTTAGATTCTAGGACTAAAACGACTACGAGTACGAGATTTTCTGATAGAACAACAGTGAGCGCGCGCAAACCAGCATCATTTTGGCGGGAAAGACTTGATGCAGTTGTCATCTCAGTACGAGGTTTTGCAAAAATGTCGTCGTGTCAAAACAAGTCACCAACATGGTAGACGTTTTGGCATTTTTCGATCAGAAAAAGGCTCAGTTACCAGCAATAAGAATAACTGAGCAATCTTTGCTGCTAGCAAAGGGCACTACCGACGCAGCACCACAGTTTCTTTAGAAACTACTTCCTAGAATCAAAAGGACGTTCGCGCCCATTGCTACTGCGCATCTTTTCGCACATGTAAAAAAGACATCAGTTGCAAAGGTTAATTTAGTTATATTAGTTATGTTGAACTGAGTACGTTTACCTGATCTAAATTTCACACATGTAGCTTTTTCATTGCTGACAGTTGTAAGCTAAGATCGTCTTAAAGTAACGCAATCTTCTAAAAATGCACCTCATGATCTCGAAAACGAGCACGGTGACCCCTCACTTTTTTGGCAAAAGTAGATCATTACCTTTCTGCGTGGCAAGTTTAAGAAAAAATTTGTACGTGGGAACGTTTTGGGCGCGAACGTCCTTAAGTACTCGTAGGCGATCAGCTCGGAAATTTCGGAGAAAAAGGTCCTGTCTAGAGGTGGCTGGTCGCTTACGAGAATGAGAACTCGTTACGGCGACCTCGGAATGAAGCAAGGATGGCCAACGAGAACGTTAAAGAAGATGTGTCGCATCTTTTAATGAAAAGTTTATCAACTTTAAGGAAAGAAACGCACTTCCAAAATGTTGGAAGGTTATTTATCTTTTAAGCATTAAGCATTCCAAAATTGAAAAATAGAACATTTGAGTGGTCACAATCTGGTGTTGATGCCAGAAAGAAGAAGATCATGTGGATTGAGCAAGAGGAAGTCGAAGGCTTGATTCAGAAAATCTCTTAGCAACAATTAAAATAGTGTTTTACACTGGTCGTATTTAAAGTTGGTCGCTTACATGTGTGGTCGCAAGGAGGGTTTCGATAGGTTTTTTTTTTTGTGGAGAGA